>NW_026622719.1:0-27779 GCF_028826915.1 Penicillium bovifimosum | reverse complement strand
TGTAGGACCTTCCATAGCTTGAGGTAATCAAATATGTAAACCTACTTGAGAACTTTTAGCTGTTGCACCTATTAATAAACATATTCCCACTATTGTGATTATTGTTTCATTATAGTATGGTGCTAATGCAAATACTGTACTATAATCTATATTACCAAAAGATCATAATATAGCAAACATACCTACAGTTAATAAACAATCACCTACTCTATTAGTTAATAAAGCTGATATAGAACTTTGATTTGCTGCTATTCTAGTAAATCAGAAATTTACTAAAAGATATGAACAAATACCTACACCTTCTCAACCTACAAACATAATTAAATAATTATTTCCTGTTACTAGTATAATCATCATAAAAGTGAATAAACTTAAATAACTAAAAAATCTTTGATTATGTGGATCATGACTCATATAACTTATAGAATATATATGTACTAAACTAGATACTATTAATACTGGTATTAACATTGATACAGTTAATGAATCAAATCTAAAGTTTCATAATACATTTAGTGATTCTACATCTATTCATCTTGCTATATTTATTGTTACTGGTATATTATTAAAACCTACTTCAAAAAAAGCTATTATAGCTAAAAGTGTTGTAGTTATTACTGAACCACATGTTATTATATGTGATCCTGTTATACCTACTTTTCTACCAAAGAAACCTGATACTATTGAACCTATTAAAGGCAAAATTATTAATGTCAAATACATTTATTTAT
The DNA here is from genome assembly GCF_028826915.1 of Penicillium bovifimosum. Taxonomy (NCBI): domain Eukaryota; kingdom Fungi; phylum Ascomycota; class Eurotiomycetes; order Eurotiales; family Aspergillaceae; genus Penicillium; species Penicillium bovifimosum. The sequence goes on along the minus strand of NW_026622719.1, from coordinate 27,048 downwards.
ATTGTATTGTTATACTACCTCTTAATCTATAATATGCAACTAATATTCCTAAACCTATTGCAGATTCAGCTCCTGCTATTGTTAAAATATATACAGCAAAAGTTTGTCCTAATATATCATCAAAACTAAGTGAACTGATTAATATTAAAAATGTTACAGATAATAACATTATCTCTATAGAAATTAACATTAATATTATGTTTTTTCTATTTAATACAAATCCTAATATCCCTATGACAAATAAAAATATTGAAAAATTCATTATACTTATATAAAATTTTATTTGATTTATCTATACTACATATATATACATATAATTTTTTTTTTACAAATATGTATAAGACTTGAACTTATATTTACGTGTCCGTAGCACGCTATTCTACCATTGAATTAACATATTTATATTAGCTTGATATATTAATAAATAAAGGGTCTTTATTAATATATTAGCTTGATATATTAATAAATAAAGGGCCTTTATCAATATATCATTATTTAACTAAAAAAAAAATAGTTGTAATTGAAAAACAATTATTTTTTTTTTTACAATAATAATACTTAAATAAATAAAAATAAATGTTTTATTTATTTACCTCCTTTTCTAAATTTGCTAAAATGATTAACATAATAATCACTATACGAATAAGAAGGTTGAGCAAAATTCCCTAGACGTTGCTCACCTCTATGAAAACGTATATTTTCTAAAACAGCCTCTGCTGAATTGAAACGACACTCTGTTCCATCACCATATATTGCTTTACAATAATGGTTCTGAGGGTTTGCAGACCTGTAATCATAAATATACTTAATACCTAATTCATTATATTCACGTACAGTATTATTATGATTACACTTAGGAGCAGCTGAATGAGAACATTCAGGACGAATTTTTTTACCTGAAAGAAGGTCATCACATTCTAGTCAATGTGGTGAATGTACTCCATGTGGAACAGTTGATACATATGGAAATGGATACCTTCTATCTATATTCCTATTAATATTTTCATTTGAATTTTCATTTGAATTTTCATTTGAATTTTCATTTGAATTTTCATTTGAATTTTCATTTGAATTTTCATTTGAATTTGGATTACAAGCTCTATCGATAGCATCATGTAGACCTAGCCAATTTGCGAGTGTACGCCGATTAGGATCACGATTAGGATTAGGTGGACCATTTCCACCTGTATTTGTTGAACCTGTTCAAAAATGATAATTACCTTGTGAATTAGGATTAGGATCCATATTCACAAAGCTATCATCATGTAATTCTTTTAGATATAGATTATTTAATGATTCTAATAATTCATCAGGATTATCTATATTATTTCACAAGCAAAATACAAATATTATTATTCTACATAGTATTTGTAATCTATTTATATTTTTAATATCTAAAAGAAATATAGGGTTGTACAACATAAGTTGTATATGTATTGATCTTACTATTTTCATTGCCATTTGTTTTCTTATCATCATAATTTTTGTTAATCTTATTTTTTAACCTTCCATTTGTTCACGTAACCACAATAGGAATTCCTGAATAGATACTGATTGAATAGCTATAGGCATGGAGCTATGTAATATACCACATATTTCTGAACATTGTCCAAAAAAAGTTCCGGGACGATTTATGTATACAGATGCTTGATTCAATCTCCCTGGATATGCATCTGCTTTAATACCTAAAGAAGGGCAAGCATAAGAATGAATAACATCAGCAGCAGATATAACAATTCTAGTATGAGTTAATTCAGGTATAATAACTCTATTATCTACCTCTAACATTCTAAATTGACCTTGTTCTAAATCACTCTCTGGCACTATATATGAATCAAATTCTATAAACTCATCATCTACATTTGTAAAATCAGGGTATTGGTAGCTTCAATATCATTGATGACCTTCAGCATATACAACTAATGAAGGATCCATAACTTCATCCATTAAATATAATAATTTAAATGATGGAAATGCTATCAATATTAATATAAATGCTGGTGAAATAGTTCATATTAACTCTATTAAAGTACCATGATTCATAAATTTATGTGCTATAGGTGATTTATTAGCTAAAAAATTTTTTATTATTGATATTATCATTCATGTTACAGTAAATAATATAATAGCTAAATAAAACATTATATTATTATGTAACTCTTCAATACCTTCCATTTGAGGTGATGCACTATCTTGAAAAAATAAACCCCAAGGAGTTGGAGCATCCATTTGTATTTTAAATATATAATTAAGTAAAAGCATTTTTTTTTATTTTTATTGTAGTTTTAACATATCTCACTAATTTATGTAAACCTTATGTAATCATATAAATACATATATATATATATAAAAAATTTTTTTTTTTTTTTTTGTTTCTAGAAATATATAAATAAATAATATACTAATAATATTTACTTATATATTAAAGAATAACCATTTCAAGATTTTATATTAAAATTAAATATTTGTCTACTTTCTATTTTTAAAGCATTTTTACCTAATTCAAAAGCAAAACCTAAAGTTAATACTAGGAAAAATACTATCATTATTAATAAACCATAAATACCATTAGTATAAGCACTAACAACATAAGGATATATTAATAAAATTTCTAAATCAAATAATAAAAATAATAAAGCAAATATAAAAAAAGAAATACTAAATTGTGTTCTATTTTGACCTAAAAAAGAATGGAAACCACATTCAAAAGCACTATCTTTCTCTTGATATGGGTTATGTGGTGAAAGTATTAAATTTACTAATAACAATATTATACCTAATACTGGAATTAAAAATAAAAAGAAAGTTGTTGTTGTCATTTTTAAAGGTTAAAATTTTAAGGGATATATGTTTTATATTAATATTTTATTACAAAGGTTTAAATCATAATTAATAATAAAACTTATTATTAATTAATATATAAGATTTACATTAAGCTACATATAATAATAAAAAAGCCATCATTAAAGCAAATAATCCTGTTGCTTCTGCAAATGCAAAACCTAATATAGCATATGAAAATAACTGTGGTCTTAAAGATGGATTTCTTGCTACACCTAATATTAATGCTCCAAAACACTATACCTATCCCTACACCTGCTCCTATTAATCCCGTTGTAGCCATTCCAGTACCTATAATTCTAGCTGCTTGTAACATAATTTAAGGTTAATTTTTATTGCTTTTTAGCATTGTACTTTGGTAAACACGCATGTAATCCTCCATTATATACATGGTATATATATATAATAAGGTGTAATATATTTAATATATTATAATATGTATAAGAATCAAACTTATTTTTTCATGCCTATAGCACGCTATTTTATCATTAAATTAACATATTTATCGGCCTTATAAGCCTAATCTAATTAAAACATTCTTACTACTAATCCTAAAAATAATATAAACATCTAACCTAATGTACTTATATCTTTTACAATACATGATCTTTATTGTTACTCTGTAGCTTACTATTCTACTATTAAATTTACATATTTAAAATAATATAATTTAAACATATAGTTATTTATAAGTTATTTAGCATATTTACAAACTGACTAACAATATTTCACATCTCCGGACTATTTATAATTGTTTCTGGATAATGCTGAGCACAATACTGTTCAATACCAGACATTCTATTCATGTCTTGGATTATATAATTCAATCTATCTACATACTCTGATACATACTCCGATCCTAAACGGTAATACAGTTCATCTTTACCTCACATTGTAATACTGAAGTTACCAGATGAATAAGCATCCATACGATCCATATTAGTAAAAATAATGTTATCGACTGATGCACCATTAAATAATGGTTCTATATTAGGGCTACTAGCCCTATAATCTTCCCTAACTGCTAAACGATGATACCCATGCCTATCTAAAAATACAGAGATAGAACCCACCATAATCTTGTAAATCTTCCGTATATATACGCATCAATTCTTCCATACCTCTAGCTATATAACTTTGTAGATTTATATGCAGAATATAATATGTTTCTCTTATTGTTTCTAGAGTTGATGGTAAAGCTGGAGGTTCTGGTATAAAATCTTGAGGTATTATTGGATCTTCTGGTTTGCTATCCTCTGGTATTGATTCCATTCATTCCTCAAATTCTGATATTACAAGCTTATTATCCCCTACTGTCTTAATATCAGAGTTATTAATATTTTTAACAGTGTATGGAGATCTTACAATATGAGCTACAACATTAGAGTATGAAGGTGTTGAATCATTAGCTGCTGCATTAACTAAATCAGTATTAGACTGTGCAGATGTTGAAGCATTAGCTATAACATTATTAACTAAATCAGTATTAGACTCTGCAGATGTTGAAGCATTAGCTATAACATTATTAGATGTTAAAGCATTAGCTGTAACATTATTAGATGTTGAAGCATTAGGTATATGTATACTTACTGCCCTATTTGAAGATATAGGAAGTGATGAATTAATTGATCTTTTGAAAATTTTACTATTATTTGAAGCATATTTATAATTAAAACTTGTTTTAGGAAAAAGCATAAAAATTGTTGTTAATCTATTGCTTTTTAGCATTGTACTATGTTAAACACACATATAATCCTCCATTATATACATAGTATATATATATATAATAAGGTGTAATTTATTTAATTAGCTCTATAATCTAGAATAACTATATATTATTAATACGTAATAAGTAAATTATTATAATATTATTTACAAGTTATTATTATTAAGATTGTAATGGTAAACTTGCAAAAGCATGAGGTTTAGGTGGACTTGTTAAACATCACTCTAAAGAACTATTATTTCTAGTAAAGTATACTTGGAAAGTATCACTAAATAATTGAGGAGTTAATCAAGGATATCTTGAAACAGCTTTACCTTCTGTAAGTTGTTTATATATAATTGTTAAGAAGTATCATGTAGCTACAACACTAATAATAGAACCAATACTACTAATTAAATTTCAACCATAGAAAGCATCAGGATAGTCACTAATTCTTCTAGGCATACCTTGTAAACCTAAGAAATGCTGTGGAAAGAATGTTAAATTAACACCAACAAATAAAATTCAGAAGTGTACTTTAGCTGCAAAATGGTCATAAGATAAACCTAATATTTTAGGGATTCAAAAGTATCAACCACTAAATAATGCAAATACAGCACCCATAGATAAAACATAGTGGAAGTGAGCAACAACATAGTAAGTATCGTGGAATGCTACATCAAGTGAAGCATTAGCTAAAACAACACCACTTAACCCACCTATAGTGAATAATACAACAAATCCTAAAGCAAATAACATAGGAGGTGTTAAATGTAAAGATCCACCATAACATGTAGCTAATCAACTAAATATTTTAATACCTGTAGGAACAGCAATAATTAAAGTAGCAGCAGTAAAATAAGCTCTAGTATCAACATCTAAACCAACAGTATACATGTGATGACTTCAAACTATAAATCCTAATACACCTATAGACATCATAGCATAAACCATACCTAAGTAACCAAATACATTTTTACTTGATGCTGCAGAAATTACTGTACTAATAATACCAAATCCAGGGATAATTAAAATATAAACTTCAGGGTGTCCAAAAAATCAGAATAAGTGTTGGAATAAGATAGGGTCACCACCACCAGCTACTTCAAAGAATGATGTATTAAAGTTTCTATCAGTTAATATCATAGTAATACCTCCAGCTAACACTGGTAATGATAATAACAATAACACAGCTGTAATAATAACAGCTCATCCAAATAAAGCTAATTTGTGTAAACGTATACCAGGACTTCTCATATTTAAAATAGTTGTTATAAAATTCATAGCACCTAACATACTACTTATACCACTTAAATGTAAACCAAAAATAGCTAAATCTACACTAGGTCCACTGTGAGATTGTATTCCTGATAATGGTGGATATAATGTTCAACCTGTACCTGCTCCATTTTCTATTGTAGCTGAGAATATAAATAGAAATAAGCTAGGTACTAATAATCAGAAACTTATGTTATTTAATCTCGGAAATGCCATATCTGGACCTCCAACTAGTAATGGTAATAAGAAATTACCAAAACCTCCTATTAATGCGGGCATAACCATAAAGAAAATCATCAATATAGCATGCGCTGTTATTATACTATTATATAACTGATTATCTGCTATATATTGTACTCCTGGACCTGACAATTCTAATCTTATTAGCACTGAAAATGCTGTACCTACTAGCCCCGAAAATAGTGCAAACATTAAATATAATGTTCCAATATCTTTAGCATTAGATGATAAAAATCATCTTTCTTGTCACTCACTAGGTTGTTTAAAATTTAAGATAGTTCCACTATCTGTTTCATTTATTTGTTTTAATGTGTCATTTTCAGTTGAATAATTAGCAGTACTGATTCAATTTATCGTATTTAGAGGAGTTTGGTCAATGGACAAAAAAAAAAAATTAATCTTAACTTATTCATCTAGTATTGTTATAGTTTATCTTAGTTAAATCTATATCCACAGTTCATAATTTAAATTAATTTTAATTGTTAACTATGATAACTATTTACTAGTGTTATGTTATTTATATTTATATATTTTTTTTTCATATGTATTTATACTTATGTAGTATATTAAAAAGCAATCTGATGTGTTGGGATATATAATATTAGGTATTATCCTTTTTTTATGATCTTATTATTATTAAATAAATGACATATTATCTTAATAGTTATACTTATGATTTCACATAATCTCATTTTTTATTTACTTACAGTGTAATTGTTTATTTTAATATTACCATGCTTACAGTAAAGGATAGGTATCTAGAATTGAACTAGAATATACTGTGCCACATACAGCCGTTCTACCATTGAACTATACCTATCTATAAAAAAAAATTTTTTTTTTTTTATTTATCTACCTAATGTTACAACATCAACTAACGATATCATTATACCGGGAGAGAAATTCGAATTCTCATTCTTAATTCATGAAATTATTGTTCTACCTGTTAAACTATCCTGGTTATAATCATATATATAATATAAAAAAGTATATAATTATATACTTTTTATGTTGGGGCGATTCGAACACCCAATAGTAAATACCAAAAATTTATGACTTACCGATTAGTCGACAACATAAACTATATATCTATATACATAAATATAAATATGGGTAACAAGACTTGAACTTGTAAAGTATAAAACTATTCCGTCCTAAGCGGAATCTGGTTACCAATTTCAGCATACCCATGTATATAAATAGCCATGTATGCTCGAGATAAGATTTGAACTTACAACCTAATCAGCTTCAATGATTCGCTCTACCAATTGAGCTTCTCAAGCGTTAATAATTGTGGAGTTATCAGGACTCGATCCTGAAATAACGATATGCAAAATCGTCGTTTTACCAGTTAAACTATAACCCCTAATATATCCAAGAAACGATTCGAACGTTTACGGCTTGCGCCACTTAAGCTTAAATTAAGACTGTCTACCAGTTCCAGCACTCGGATTAAATAAGACTAAAATGACTTGAACATTTACTCAAACCATCATGAGTGGTTCGCTTTAACCAATTAAGCTATAGTCTTTAGCGAACTTAGGATTTGCACCTAAATTTCATGGACATGAGCCATGTATGTTACTATTACATTAATTCGCTTTAAGAGATAGGTGATTCGAACACCTAACCTTTCGCGTGTAAAGCGACAGCTCTACCAATTGAGCTAATCTCTTTTAACCCAAGGGAGATTTGAACTCCCGCGCTAACAGTGAAAATGTTATGTCTTGACCGGGCTTGACCATTGGGTCTTTATATAATATATATTATTAGCCTTATGCGAGTATCGAACTCACTTCCACCGATTACAAAACGGTTGCATTACTTTTATGCTAAAAAGGCTACCCTAAAGGCTTACCCTTTTTTAAACTTAAATTTTTAATTGTTATAATACATAACGATATTAAATAATATTTAGTATAATATTTTTTAAAAATTAGTACTTTATATCTAAAAATGTTTTCATTCTTACAACCAAAGCCTATTAATTGTTAAATTTTAACAATTATACTCGTAGTGTTCTACTACGTATAAAAGTATCATAAAGTTTGCTTCGCGTTTAGATGCTTTCAACACTTATCTTTAACTGATGTAGCTTTCCTGCCATGCCTATGTTGTCTAGCTAACACTATATCCGATAGTGTAGCAATACCTTAGTATAAGTATTAGTTATCATTATAAAATATTTATAATATAAACCATAAACAACAGGTAAACCAGAGATCAATATACCCAACTCCTTTCGTACGAAGGGGCTATCTTTAATCTACTTTATGTTCCTCTAGAAGATAGAAACCATACTGTCTCACGACGTATTAAACCCAGCTCATGTAGCTCTTTAATCGACGAACAGTCGAACCCTTCATGATTTCTGCATGCATGAGGATGAGCTAAGCCGACATCGAGGTGCCAAACCGCGCACTCAATTTGTACTCTCTTGCGCAAATTAGCCTGTTCAATTTATGTTATCATAAAAGATCCAGCCATAAGCTGAATAAGCGCGCATTGCGCGCTAATTTTACTTTTATTTCCATTTTTCTCAAAACGGTTCAGACTATTTCATCATCTTTATTAATAATTATATGGGAGGGAAAATTGCAAATAATAAACAAAAAAAAAAAATATATAAATTAAGTACTACTTACTCAACCTTTAACTCCAAAAGCTCCAACACGTGAAGTAGAATTAACTACAGAATATTGTAAATTAGCTTTATCATTTCCTCTTAACATTGGTGTAGGATAACCTTTAAATGAAGAATATACATTTTCTAAATTTCCTTTATATTTAGTTCTACGTTGAGATCTAGAAGCTGAAAAACGTCTAGTTAATCTACCTGCAGCTTCTAATCTAACACCAGATACTCTTTTATATTTCAAATTATTTAAAATAATTTTCTTTAGATATTTAGATTTAGTATTATCTTGTTGTATAAAATTATCACTATTCAAATTATTAAAATTAAAGAATTTTTTTGATTTTTCTGCTAATTTAATATTTTTAATTTTTGCTTTTCTTATTAAAACTTTAAGATATCTTAAAACATTTCTTTTTCTCTTTAATTTTAATTCTAAAGGTTGAGTAAATATTTTACTATTAAAATAAAAATATTTTAAATTAATTATATTAAATTCAACATTTTTATTAAAAATATTTCTTACTAAACTAACTAAACCTTGTAAATATGTATTTTCAAATTTAGCTTTATTAATATATAATATTTGTTTATAATACATATAAAATTTTAATCTTTTAAAACTTTTTGCTATAAATCTTGTATAATAAATATTTTGTGCTGTATTAACTTGAGTATTATATTTAGGTAAAAGATTACTTAATAATATACTTTTTTGGTTTTGTTTACACAAAATATTTAATCCTACATTTCTTATTAATTTTAATTTTCTAGCAAATTTAGCTTTTTTAAATAATGTTAAATATCTTTTTTTTAGTTTTAATAAGTAATTTAGTTTTTGTTTATTATATACATATAATGTTATATTTACTTTATCATTAGTATGTTTAAATTCACCATCACTAATAAATATCTTATTTGTAGATATTTTTCTAAATCTACGACGTAATCTATCTTTTCTTAATAAAGATTCTAATTGTAAATGATATAAATTAAAGTATGCTTTAATTAATTTCATTACATATCTACTTTTAAGAGGAATTAAATTAATCGCATTTTTATTATAAGCATATATACTACTTTTTCAATTTCTTACTGCAGGTATTATATCTCTATTATAAATAGCTATACTAGAATTATTTAACCCTTTTTTAGTATATGTAGTATTTAATTTTGATTTTATAATATTTAACATATTTATATATATCTATATATATTAATATAATTAAAAAAATTAATTATATAATATTAAAGCTTGGTAAACCAAGTCTAATACATTATTAAAAAAATAATAATAATAATTATTATACAAATAGTGTTTTTAATTATTAATAAAGATGTTGGGCGTAAAAAAAGGATTATTGTTAGCTATACTCACCTTTTAGTCGTTGAACGTCCTTATTTTAATTTATCTTATAGATAAATATATGCTAAAATAAGTTTCGCTTCAAATACACTTAATTAATATAAGTTGTCTTTGAAATTTACCCAATATATTACCAATATTTTATAATATTGGAGGACTCACAGTTATAAATCCCTAGCGTAACTTTTTCTATAATCCAAGACCTTTCCTTAATGCATCTTGTGATCATATGCCCCGCTTACGCGACTGATAGACTTGTAGGTCAAACAGTAAAGCAAGATTTAGCCATTAAACTTTTAAAGTATTAATAAACATTATATAAATAAAGATAAATACTTTATTTATATAACAAATAAACTTTGACTCATTTTGGACTAAAATTAATCCAAAAGCCGGTAAAGTTTAAAATACATCTATTCACCGCATAGTTAAAATCTTACTTAAAATAAAAAATAATTGTGGAATTTAATCGAATAATAACTGTATAATTATAATAATAATTAGAACAAATTAAAATATTTGTATATAAATATACAAGTTTACAATATGAACTTTGGATATACCCAGGTACTTTTTGTGGGATCTGTGCCCCGCATAAACTGCCTTCCAATCATCAAGAGTATATATAAGGATTCGAATAAAGGTGTTTCATTATTATCTAAACAACTACCTTATACACTATAAATCATCCTAAAATTTCACTCCTGTAATTAGTAACAGTAAAGCTGCATAGGGTCTTCTCGTCTATCTAGAGGTAAACAGTATCTGCACTGCTATTCCAATTTCACTGAGACAATCATCGAGACAGCTGTTGCATCGTTAAGTCATTCATGCAGGACCGCATTTAACGGCCAAGGTATTTCGCTACCTTAGGACCCTCATAGGTAAGGCCGCCATTAATCGGGGTGTCCTTCAAAACCTCAGTTAATAATCAAGGTAGATCCGTTACCCAGCCGACATTGGGCAGACATCACACTCAATACTTTGATCTTTTATCTTTGCAGAGTGCTGTGTTTTTATTAAACAGTCGTACAACATTATTTCATGATTCCTCTTATCATTAATTTAATTTTTCATATATAATATCATACTATAATTTTATGTTAAATTAATAATAATGGCCCTCCTTATTCCGAAGGTACAGAGTCAATTTGCCGAGTTCCTTAATGATTGTTCTCTCAAACGCCTTTGTATACTCTACTTGCTTACTTGAGTTAGTTTCTAGGTACGGTTATTTGTTCTTTTATAAATTATATATTTAATCTATATATTATAATATTATTAATAACAACGTTTAATTATAATCTAATGGTAATTAATTATAATAATTATTATTAATAATATTTTTATATTATGAGTAAATACTATTATTTGATAAAAATTATATTTATTACTAATTCTACTTTATTGTAAATTACAATGTATGATATTATTATAGGTATACTATAATTTACAATTTTGTACCAACAAGTATAAGTAATAAATACTACTTTATTTAAATAATAAATAAACTTTTCCAGAACCTTTATTACTTGTTAAAGGTTTTGATATTATCCTATAAAAAAAAAAAAAAACGTCATCAAAATTATCTTTTGATTAATTTTTTTAGACACCGATTTTAGATGAAACCATAAGCTTCAGGCGAGGCTAAAAGCCTTTTTCGTTACTCATGTCAGCATTCTCTCTTGGATTTAACAGTATAAACTATTTAACCTTATTTATTTTTAGCTTTACTAAAACAAATAAGCACAATATTCAGCAATATTTAGTTTAAATAGTTACAGTTTTTAATATTTTAATAAAAATATTAATATTTTGTTTAATCCAATGTTCCGCTACCCCACATAAAATTAAAGCGCTTTTAGCGTATTAAAGCGTCACCACTTTAATTTTTATTTGTGTACAAGGTTTCGGTATATTATTTAGATCCGTTAAATTTTCGGCGTTTTTTCCTAACTTATTAATCAGTGCTCTGTTACGAGGTCTTCAAAAAATGGCCGCTTCTAAGCCTATTTCCTGATTGTTTTCAAAAAAAACATCCTTAATTTCACTTAACAATAATTTTGGAACCTTAACTCTTGTTCTGGGCTGTTTCCCTTTAGACATACAACCTTATCGCACTATGTCCGATTATTTAACATTCATCTTTGCCCTTCCGAGTGCAAATACTCTCCGGTAAAGTCACTACAACCCCCCGATGTTGACAAATATCTTTGATATTGTCCGAGATCACAGTTCTGTACCTGCTAAGATGTTAATTAAATTACCTACTTACATAGGTTTCGCGGAAAACCAGCTATACTAGTCAGTTTTGTCTTTCACTAACTTACCACAGTTCATCGGATATCTTTACAACGATAACCCGTTCGGGCTTTTATAACCCTGACCATGGTAAGATCACTAGCCTTCGGGTCTAATTCTAGATACTTATTCATTTTTTCATAATTGGTTTATCTGCGTATCTATCTCCTATATATATATATTTAACATACCAATACTTTACAGTATCAATTTATGCTAATATATATAAAAAGATGTTACTTGCATCTAAAATTAACTTGCTGACCCATTATGCAAAAGGTACACTCTTATTAATTATTTAAAATTTAACTTGAGCTGCTTATAAAACTACTATTTCAGGGTATTTCCCTCACGGTACTGTTACTCTATCGCTTATATATTTTTTTTAGCCTTAGAGGAAGGTTCCCCTATTTTTCAACAGATTTTTTTCCGTTATACTTAAATATACTATATAGTAATATACTATTTAGTAATATTTACAGTAAATAAAAATATATTATTATAATATATTAGTAAAAAGATAGATATATCTTTTTTCTCTTAAATTTAATGATAAATTTAATTATATTTACTAAGGCTTTTGCTATTCAGAAGACACCAAATAACAATCTCGTTTGATTTCTTTTACTAAAGTTACTAAGATATTTCAATTCACTTTGTCTTATAATTAGATTTCTCTATGATTTCTAGTTTATGTTGTTTCCTAGATATAATTATCTTGAAATATATAGCTAACCATCCATAATAGTTTCTTTATATACTTGTCTTGATTTCTCAAGATGTATATGGTACATATCATCTTTATTGAGGTATAATTATAACTTATACCATAGTCTCAGGTTATTATGATTCGAACATAAACAATCTCCAACCCAAATGAAGCGACCAACCACCGGACACTAACCTGTAAAACCTATAATGTATTTACATTAATTTTATTTTATTTATTATATTATTTAAATTATAACATGTTAATACATTATACGCAATTTATTTTTTTTTTTATACTATAAGTATCAGAGAGTATATGATTCGAACATATGAAAGTTTATACCTTTAGCTAGACTCAAGCTAGCCGCCTTAAACCACTCAGCCAACTCTCTTTTTTGATTCTTCAGTGACTCGAACACTGAACATATCCTTATCAAGAATACACTTTACCAGTTAAGTTAAAGAACCTATATTATATTCAAGAGCACTTAGATTTGAACTAAGAAATATAAGGTTGAAGCTTACAGTTTTACCTATTAAACTATGCTCTTCGGAAAAGAGATGAATCGAACATCTAAGTGTCAAAACACAATATTTAGCAAATATCTTACCCTACCAATAGCAACTTTTCCTTTAATTATATACGAGTTAGACCGGTTTCGATCCGGCATCTATTTTCTCGACAAGAAAACCCTTTACCAATTAAGTTACTAACCCAACTTATATATATATATATGGCTAACTGAATTCGAATCAGTACACTTTACTTGGAAGGTAAATAGTCTACCATTAACTTATAGCCATTAGAATTATTTGTTTATTTAATTAATTTTATAATTATGACTAGCTGAATTCGAATCAGCACATCTTATATGGTAAATAAGCAGTCTACCATTAACTTATAGTCATTATATTTTAATTAATAAGACCTATGGGATTTGAACCCATATTATAATGATTAAAAGTCACATGTTTTACCATTAAACTAAAGTCTCTAAGTATAAAGTGGATATTTATACACTATTGTATATTATTAATTTAACCACCTTATACTGTTAGATAATTACTCATTAATCTAATAAGATTAATTAGAGTAGTTAATAATTGTTTATATCTAGAGTATTAAGTATTAATAATCTATTACCTCTAAAAATAAACAATTATGTCTTATTATTTATTTCTAATAACCTCAGTAGTATACAGAAATATATAAGAATAATCATACTACATCAACAAAATGTCAGTATAATATACCTGATTCGTAACCTAAGTGATGATGATCTGTTAAATGGTATGCAGCTAAACGTCATAATCCTACAGCTAAGAAAGCTGTTCCAATAATAACGTGTAAACCGTGGAAACCAGTACCAAAGTAGAAACATGATCCATAAACACTATCAGATATAGTGAAAGAAGATACTGAATATTCAACACCTTGGAAGAAAGTAAATATTATAGCTAATATAATTGTTACAACTGTTCCATATAAAGCACCTTTTCTATTACCTTGTATTAAAGAATGGTGAGCATATGTAATTGTCACACCTGAAGATAACAATAATATAGTATTTAATAATGGTAACTCAAAAGGATTAACAGCTTGTATACCTAATGGAGGTCATTGTGCACCTAATTCTACACTAGGTGATACTGCACTATGGAAAAATGCTCAGAATATAGCTAAAAAGAAGAAAACTTCAGATATAATAAATAAACCTACACCTAAGTTTAATCCTTTTTGTACTGCGTTTGTATGATTACCTAAATAAGTACCTTCTGAAATAACATCTCTAAATCATAAAGCCATTACGTAAATAACATTTAATACAGCTAAACCTACTAAATATTGGAAACCTTGGAATCCATGCATAAATAAAACTGTAGCTGTAGTTAATATAAATAATGACAGACTAGTAAACAATGGTCAAGGAGAAGGTGAAACTAAATGGAAAGGGTGATTTTGAAAATTACTTTTTGATTTATATATCATATTTTAATTTTATAATTAATTGTTTAAGCTTTATATATCTATTTTTGTTTTATTGTAATAACTATAGCACCTACCATACCTAATAATAAAATAATAGATGTTACAATTAATCACATTGAATAACTAGTATACATAATATTACCTATACTAGCTATATGTGTAGGTTCTATTAATGAATTATCTCAACCTTTACTACTTGCATAACCAATTTGTTGTTTTAAATCAACTATATTAAATAATTCATTATCTAATTGTACATCATATATATTAGTGTATGAATTAGATAAATAAGAAATAATAATATTTTCTGTTAAATTTAAGGGTAATACTTGTGCCATTATAAAATAGAAAATAAGAGTAGTTAAACTAGCTAAAGGTAAATCATTATTAGTATCATTAAATAATTCAGATATTCTAATGTTAATTAACATTAAAATGAATAAAAATAAAATAGATACAGCACCAACATAAACTAATATATAAGCTAATCCTATAAAATTATATCCAACTAATATTAATAAACCTGCTACATTAACAAATAAACCTATTAAAAATAAAACAGATACTACTGGATTTCTACTACTTATAGTAAGTATACCTAAAAAAATAGATAATAAATAAATAATATCTACAAATTCTATTCTAAATCCATTAGTAATAGAATCATTTAATAAAAATATATTATTCATAAAAAAAATAATTAAATCTATTAACAAATTATACAAATAATAAATGTCTAGATAGGATTAGATATATATATATATCTAATTAGGGAGAAAAGGAATCGAACCTTCGACAGCCTATGGCTATTGAGTTTACAGCTCAACCCGTTAACCAACTTACGGAACCTCCCTTTTTCTTATATACATTGAATCAATCACTGGATTTGAACCAATTTGTTTATACCTATTTTTGATTATATAATATATATAATATTATTTTTTTTTTAAGTTTATACTCCCCGTGCAATTTCCATTACACGAACCTTATTTCGACTTAACACCAATCAAAGTTTTGCATACGAAAACTATCCTGCATATTTATATATCATAAACATATATAACTTTACACAGAAAAAATCAAACTTACTGCATCTTCTTTTTTCAGCGCCTGACGAGTGGTTAGTACCTAACTGAGATATAATTCACCGTGACGTTGGTGATTCACGATTACTAGTAATTCCTTTTTCATGTAGTCGAGTTACAGACTACAATCCATATTATTTCCTTTTTTGAGGATTAGCTCCATTTCACAATATCGCATCCCATTGTAAAGGCGTATGTGGCACGTCTATAGCCCACAGCATTTAGGCCATAATGACTTGTCTTAATCCCTTTTATCTGGTCCGATGTAGTAGCGAACCACTTTATATAAATAAATAAAGTGAGGGTTTTCGTTAATTAAAGGAATTAACCAAATCTCACGACATTAACTAAAGACAGCCATGCAGCGCTTGTAACAATTTTTTATAATCTGCTATACAAGCTGTGGTAAGGTTTTTCGCGGATCATCGAATTAAATAACATACTTCACTACTGGTTTCAGAAACGGTCTAATGATTTCAGTTTATATGTTGCCATAGTACTCTTGAGGTGGAATGCTTACACTTTCGTTTATACATTAAATTTATTTCTAATGTATGACATTCATCATTGTCTGCTTGGACTATTAGGGTATCTAATCCTGTTTGCTACCCAAGCCTTCGTCTCTCAACGTCAGTTATTACATAGAAGGACGCCTTCGCCGTTGACAGTCCTCCTGGTATCATCAAATTTTATCTCTACTCCAGAAATTCTTCCTTCTCTCATATAACTCTAGTAAAAAAGTACTCAATTAGAGTTTAATTTACCGTCTACTTACCCTTTAAACCCAATAATGATAACTAACACTAGCCTCCTACGTATTACCGCGACTGCTGGCACGTAGTTTGGTCAAGACTTATAAATAGATTAAGTCATTATATACAATCTATTTAGAATTTTATGCGAATTAATCGCTATTGTATTTATACAAATACACCTTCATTCTTCCAAGTTACTGGTTCAGCCTTTCGGCCATTGACCAATATTCCTCACTGCTGTACATAAAAGCATTGGGTTTTTTTCAGACCCAATGTGGTCGATCAACTTTCCAGTTACGACTACGGTTTATTGCTAGAAAAGTCATTACCTTTCCTACTACTCACCGAGATAAAAATTATCATCTTAAAGCGAAATTTTACTTCCTTTGGTTATAAGGGATTTTTCCCCTTACTTTAAGGTAGCCAATTTATCTTTTACTCACCTGTACACCACTACTACTTTTTTTAACTATAATATTTATAGTTAAACTAATTAGTCGTTCGATTAGCATGTGTCAAGTACTTGGACAGTGTTCAGTTAGAGCCATCATCAAACTCTTTATTTTTATATATGATATCCTATATATATATATATATTATTTTTATATATATTAATAATATATAAATATAAGGTCATATCATATCTATATTGTTTCATACGTAACTTTAACACTCTTAATGTTAAGGTTATTATTTAAAGATATAATTAAGCCAGTTTCTGTTTAATTTTAATAATTCTAAATAAAAACTTAACATAGGATTCTTGTTCGCTATTATTTTATTATTACTTATTAGTATTTTATTATAATTTTAGTTTCTGTTAACATCCTTATATTTTTATAATTATTGAATTTAGATATTCAAGTGTATATGCCTAATAAGTATTGGACTTTCCTTTTTACCTAAAATTTTTATATCTTTAAATTATTATTATTATTATTGTTATTAATAATATTTATTGTTTATATTTGTTTATTATATATATATATATATATGTATACTCTCTATGTATATATATATAAATATTAATGTAAGTCTAAACCATCTTTAATATATGAACAAGCTAAAACTACAAAAACTTGAGCTTGAATAAATGCTATAGCTAATTCTAAACCTGAGAATGCAATAATAAATGCTAAAGGTATTAAACCTAACAAGAAGAATATTACACCACTAGTCATAATATTATATGTGAATCCACTTAAAATACTTAAAAGCATGTGACCACTTAATATGTTAGCAGCTAATCTTAATCCTAATGAAACATTTCTAGATAAGTATGAAATAAATTCAATTAAAACTAATAATGGTAATAAAGCTAAAGGACAACCTGAAGGTACAAATAATGAGAAGAATTTTAACCCATGTCTTTGGAAACCTAATATTGTTGCACCTAAAACAACTGTAAAACTAATAGAGAATGTTAATATAAAGTGTGCTGTAGATGCAAAACTATATGGTACTAATCCTATTAAATTATTTACTAAAATAAATATGAATAATACATACATTAATGGAAAAAACATTTGTCCTTTATTAGGATTAATTTGATTTACTACTATACCATGTACTGTAGCATATATACTTTCTTGACTGATTGATCAGTTATTAGGTATTATTTTATTATTATTTGTAGCTAATAAGCTATATGTTAAAATTAAAAAGATACTTATTGATAAGTATAAACCTATATTTGTTAATGATAAGTGTAAATTACCTAATAAGTTAGCGTTAAGAGAAAATAAATCTCTTACTTCAAATTGGTCTAATGGACTTAATACAAAATCTAAATGACGCATATTATTGTTTATTTATAAGATATATATAAATATTAACTTATTGTTTTCATCTGCTAATGAAACTCTATTTATATAGAGATATATATAATAATAAGTAATTATTATGTTTTAGTTATATATTATGTAACTACTAAATTATATAATTATAATTTATTTATGTAAATACGTGAAATAAAAGTACGTACAAATCTAGGTAATATGAATTTAGTAAATGTATATATTAATACTGTTAATATAACAAAAGTAAATACTACTTGATTTACAAAAAAGAATGGTACTAATTGTGGCATATATTTTGTATTTTATTTATTATATGGATATTTTCTTAACATATATCTTGACTTTTTAGAGATTATTAGGTAAAGTAAAAAATAAGCCCTTAAGATGAATCGAACATCTATCAAAATATTAACAGTATTCCGCTCTACCATTGAGCTATAAAGGCTAAAATAATTATAGTTATATTAATAATAATAATAATATTATTATTACAATTCTTACCCAAGGGTCGAACTTGGATCAAAATATTAGAAGTATTCTGCTCTGCCATTGAGCTAGTAAGAAGATAAATACAAACAATATTAATTACAATGTTATTATAATTAATAAAATATGTATATTATATTAATTTAATTTATATTATAAATTAAAGAAGAAACAGAGTAATGTAAACCATCTAAAATAGGAGCAGGATAAATACCAAATAATACTGTAAACACTACAAATACTAATAATAAAATAAACTCTCTTCTAGTTACATCACCTATATTTTCTACAAAATATACAGAATAAGAACCACCAAAAGCTATTCTATTATACATAAATATAGTATAAGCTGCAGATAATACTATAGAAGTACTAGCTAGTATACCTAATATAGGCATTCTTTCAAATGCACCATATAATGACATAAATTCACCTATGAAATTTAAAGTTAAAGGTGTACCACTATTACCTAAACATAATATAAAGAATAATATAGAGAATATAGGCATAACTTGAGCCATACCTCTGTAATATGTAATTAATCTAGTAGATGATCTATCGTATAAAATACCTCCAGCACAAATAAATAATCCTGGTGATACAAAACCGTGAGCTAAACCTAAAACTATTGCACCTTCTATACCTTGTATTGTATTACTAAACGCACCTATTAGATATACAGCTGCGTGAGATACAGAAGAGTAGGCAATTAATTCTTTAATATCTATTGTTCTTAATGTACTAAAACTAGCATAGATTATAGTTATTACACCTATTACATATATAATATATGTAAAGTTTAAAGAAGCTTTAGGTAATAAAGGTAACATTAATCTAAAAATACCATATAAACTTAATTTTAAAACTATACCTGCTAATATAATACTACCTGATAATGGTGATTCAACGTGAGCTTTTAATAATCAAGTATTTAAAAAGATAACTGGAGTTTTTACAGCAAAAGCTATAAATATACCGTAAAATAAAAATAATTGTGTTATATAACTAAAGTTTGCTTTAGATAAAGCATCAAAATCAGTAGTACCCATAATTGATGACATAACTATTATAGATAATAACATAAATAATGAACCTAATAATGTATATAAAAATAAGTAGAAACTAGCTCTTACTTTATTACTTGAACCAAATAATCCTATTAATAAAAATAAAGGAGGTAATATACTTTCAAAAAAGATATAAAATAATAAAACATCTAAAACTAAAAACACTGCTAATAATAATGTTTCTAATAATAACATAATCACTACAAATGATAATACATTTTGAGATTGTATTGAATTTCAATTTGATAATATAGCTATAGGCATTATTATAGTTGTTAATAATATAAAATATATAGATAAACCATCCACACCTAAATATATATCAAAATAACTTATTTGGTAATGTTCTTCAATAAATTGAAATTGTTTACTACTAAAATCAAAAAGTATAAACATAACTAATGATACTATTAAATTTATTATTGTTGTAGTTAAAGCTATAGATTTTATTTTTATATTGTTTACTACACTTAAACCATAATTAGTCTGTATTGTTACAAGACTTATACCTATTAATGGAATTAATAATAATAATAAAGACATATTTTAATTTTTAATATATATATATAAACTTTCTGCTTAAATATTTTTTTTTATTACACCTTATATATGCTATAAAGCTTAAGTATATATTAGTTTAAACTATATTATAAAGAATTATTTTTTTTTCTTTCTTGTATAATACATACATACTATATTGTAACATATAAGTACAATATTAAATATATCTGTGATTATATATTTAAATATAAATAATTTTAGTATATATAAATTAGTTAAAAACTAATTTATGCTTAATAAGAAAAATTAAGTTAAAGTACTAAACTTGTAGGTAAAGCATCTAAACCAAATATAATACAAGGTATTAAAGTAACATATGCGATAATTAAAGGTAATAATACAGTTCAACAAACAGACATTAATTGATCAAAACGAA
This sequence comes from Penicillium bovifimosum, assembly GCF_028826915.1. Lineage (NCBI taxonomy): Eukaryota > Fungi > Ascomycota > Eurotiomycetes > Eurotiales > Aspergillaceae > Penicillium > Penicillium bovifimosum. Next base: position 5,852 of record NW_026622719.1, on the reverse strand, counting down.
TTCTAGGGAAAGATGCTCTAGTTCAAATAAACACAAATATTAATAAAGCAGTTTTAAAAGCTAAATTTAAAGGAGATGAAGAAAGATTAACAAATATTTCTTGTAATATAGAACTATTTATACCAAATATATTATATAATATATCTATTATAAATTCAACAGGTATAATACATAAATAACCACCAAAAAATAAAATACTATTTAAAATACAAATTAATATAATACTAGCATACTCAGCTAAAAAAAAGAATACGAATACACTAGCAGAATGTTCTGTCATAAAACCACTAACAAGTTCTGATTCAGCTTCAGCTAAATCAAAAGGAGCTCTATTAGTTTCTGCTATAGAACCTATAAAGAATATTATAAATAAAGGAAATAATGGTAATAAGAAATCAACTATTCTTTGTGATTCTACGATAGTTATAATATTTAAATTACCTGTTAATAAAATTATTAATATAATTACAGAACTTAATATCAACTCATAACTAATTAACTGAGCTGTACTTCTTAATGAACCTAAAAAAGCATATTTAGAATTAGCAGATCAACCTGCTAATAATATACCATATGTAGCTAAAGATGATACAGCTAACATATAAAGCATACCTAAACTATAATCAGATACAAAGATTCCACTATCAAATGGTACAACTAAATAACCTAATAAAGAAAAGATTAAAGTTATCATAGGTCCTATGAAAAATAATATAATATTAGCTTGTGTAGGTGCAACATATTCTTTTAATAATAATTTTAAAGCATCAGCGAATGCTTGTAATAAACCATAATAACCTACTGCATTAGGACCTAATCTTCTTTGCATAGAAGCCATAGTTTTACGTTCGGCTATAGTTACAAAAGCAACTGAAAGTAAAGCCGGTACTATTAATAATAGCCCTTCAATAACTGAAATAATACTTATCATTTATTTATTTATTATTTATTATAACAATATATATCAATAGAATTTATATATTAATTATTGTAATTAACAACCTGCAGTTTTTATTCTATATATATATAAATATTTAATAAATATACTCAATATCATACATTGAAACTTTTTATGTTTAATATATATATATATATATATATCTATAATATTTAAACCCTCAAAATATAGGTTAATCTGTAAAAAATAAACTAAATAGATAAGATTTTAAAGAATATATTTTTAATACCTTAAGGAGTTCGGGGAACTCGAATCCCTTTATTTCGATTTGCAATCGAAACGCAGAACCTTCTACTCAAACTCCTTTAATTTGTATCTATAAATTATATTTACAACAAATTAGCAATATTATTATTATAAACTAATTATTTTTTAATTGCTAACTCTACTAAACTATTTTCTATAATACTTACTACAGGTACTATAATAAAGAAGTGTGCAAAGTATAACACAGTTGATATTTGTCCCAATTCAATAAATGGTGTTTCAACGTGTTTTGCACCTATTTGCATTAATACTAAGAAATTAGCTACAAATATAAAGAATGCAATTTTACTTAAAGGTCTAAATTGTACTCCTCTTAATTTAGATAAATCTGTTAATGGCATTGCCATTAAAGCTAAAATAGCAGCAAACATAGCTATAACACCTAATAATTTATTAGGTATAGATCTTAATATAGCATAGAAAGGTAATAAGTATCACTCTGGAACAATAGCAGGTGGAGTTTGCATAGGATTAGCCACAACATAATTTTCACTATCTCCTAATGCATTAGGCATAAAGAAAACAAATATTGATAATACTATAAAGAATAAGAATATAGTTATTAAATCTTTAAATAAGAAATATGGTGCAAAAGGTAATCTATCATAATTAGCTGATATACCTAAAGGATTACCTGATCCTACTACATCATGGTAAGCTATTAAGTGCATTAATACTAATGCAGCTAATACGAAAGGTAATAAGAAGTGTAATGCAAAAAATCTGTTTAATGTTGCATTATTAACTGAAAAACCACCTCATATAAATTCAACTATATCTTGACCTATTCAAGGTATAGCACTCATTAAATTAGTAATAACAGTTGCTCCTCATAAACTCATTTGACCGTATGGTAATACGTAACCTAAAAAAGCTGTTGCCATCATTATTATAAGGATTACTGTACCTATAACTCATGTTAATGTTCTTGGTGATTTATATGATCCATAATATAAACCTCTACCTATGTGTAGGTACACTAAGAAGAAGAAAGCTGAAGCTGTATTAGCGTGTAAATAACGCACTAATCATCCATTATTAACATCTCTCATAATGTGTTCAACTGAATTAAATGCTTCTAAAACACTAGGTGTGTAATGCATAGCTAATGTAACTCCTGTTACAATTTGTATTATTAAACATAATGCTAATAATGAACCAAAGTTTCATAAATAACTTATATTAGCTGGTGTTGGTGCGTCGATTAAGTAAGCATTAACTAATCTTAATAAAGGATGACTTTTAATTATTCTCATTTTTTTTTTTTATTATTGTTATTATTCTATTTTATGTTTTATTTTGCTATATTTTAATATAAATAAATAAATATATAAATCTAATTGTTTATTTATTTATTTATATGATTTTGTTCAATTATATACTGCTAAACAGTACCTAAAGAAATTAAAATTCCTATTTTAATATATATGTTATATTTATATATAACATATCATATATTGTAAATTACATGCTTAAAGATATATGATATATAGATTATATTATATAATTTATGTTATTATATATAAATAGTATTATATATACTATGTTTATTTTAAATGTAATCACAAGTTATTTTGTTTTATACTTAATTTTAATTACATAATTATACTAAATACTATATATATATATATATTATAATATGCATATATCGTATATATAACTATATTATGAATATAATATAATAGCTAATATATTAGACATATGTAATCACTCATTAGGCATAACCATAAATAAAAGTATGATTAAAGTTAAAATAGAAATAATTATAGATAAAGAACTAGATAAAGCAAATTTAGAATTAAAATATACTTTATTAACTACTTTATTTTTCTGAATAACAAGAGCAGGTATTCTTAAATCTTTTAAGCTACTAAAATAAGTATAAGAATGTTTATCAAAGAACATAGTTTTTACTATAAATAAGTAATATACTGCACTTATAACACTAGTTAATACTCCAATAAGAGTTAAGAATATAAATCCTTCTTGTAAAGCAGCAGAAAATACCATCTGTTTAGCAAAGAATCCCATTAAAGGTGGAATACCAGCAAATGAGAATAAAGTAATAGTTAAACTTAAAGCTAAGAAACTATTAATGTGGAAATATCCTTTAAGTTGACTTATAAGTTGTATAGGTGAATTATTTTTATCTATTAAATTATTATGATTAATATTTTTATCATTATAAGCATATAAACTATAACCTATAGCTATTAATAAAATAAATGCATTTAAATTAGATAAACTATATTGAACTAAATAGAAAATAAATGATTGTATTGATTCAACACTATTAATAGTTAATGCTAATAACATAAAACCTAAATGAGATATAGTACTATAAGCAAATAATCTTTTAATTCTAAATTGTGTTAAACCTAATACAGTACCAATAATTAAAGATAATAATGAACTTATTAATAAACTAGTAGTTCAAGTATATTGTGTAGTAATATATATACTATTAGTATAATGAACCAATTGTAATAATAAAGTTAATATAGAAATTTTAGCTATTATAGCTACAAAAGTAGTAACTATAGTAGGTATTCCATCATAAACATCAGGAGATCAAAAATGGAATGGTGCAGCTGATATTTTAAATAAGAATCCTATAGTTATTAATAATAAGCAATAAGGTATATAAGTAGTAATATGTTGTTCATTTAATACACCAGCTAAATTATTTATAACATAAAAACTATCTAAATATGTTACACCTAAATTTGCATATATTAAAGCTATACCTAATAATATGAAACAAGATGATAATCCACCTAATAAAAAATAAGTTAAACCAGCAGATGTTGCAGATTCAGAATTTCTGTACATAGTACATAATAAATATAAACCATAACTTTGTAATTCTATAGATAAGAATATAGAAACAAAATCACTACTAGAAATTAATAATATACTACCTATTACAATAAATAATAACATTAATGTATATTCTAATATTGTATATTGTTCTCCTTTTTTTAATATTATATTAGATACAGCAATATTTTTAACAAATTGTAATTTTGTAAATAATAATTTAGATAAACTTAAATACTGACTAGATATAAGTTTTCTAGGATAAAAACCAGTGATATTCAATATTAATAATGTAATAATAAATATTAATATGTGAAATGTTTGTGTTATAGGTGATGTATAAAATAAACCACCGAACAACCCTATACCGTTATCTAAATATGTTATAAATAAATTATTATAAGATAAATAAATACAGTAAAATAATATTATAATACCTACTCTTGAATAAAGAATAGCTGTATCACGTCTAAAAGACAATGCATTAGATAATATTAAACAGAAGATTGATGATAAAAGCATATCTAGATAAATAAATAAAAATAAATTTAAATTAAACAAAATAAATAATAGGTATAATAATATACCTATTATAAAAAAAGGTATAATAAATTATAGTTAAGTAAATAATAATAATTTATTATTGATAAATTATTATTATTTAGTTGATGTTAAATTATTATTTAATAATGCAAACAAAGTAAATATAACTAATATAAATAAATTATTATCATTATATGAGAAATATATTAATGAAATATAGAACATTAAACCTATTAAAATATATAATGCATAAGTAGTAATTACACCAGTACTTAATTTACCTAAACTATTACTTAAAGATAATAACCCTTTTTCTAAACCATAAGGTCCTAAGTATTCTACTGAACCTTTATCTAAACTTTTAGTTGTTTGACCACCTAATTTAAGAACACCTTCTACAATATATTTATTATAGAATAATTCTATATAAAATCTTTGATTAAAAAAACTAAATAAATTATAACCAAATCTTGAGAATTTAAAGTTAATAAGTAATTTAGGTAAGAATTCAGATAATAAAACAGAAATAATACTTAAACTAACTGTAAATATAAATGGTAATAATTTAAAGAATGTTGGTACAGCAAATTCTGTATCTAACATAATTTCATGACTAGGGTGAATAAATAAACTATTATCTACAAAGAAACCAGTACCTAAACCTATAAATATATCTTTAGTTAAATAACCAAAGAAAATAGAGAAAATAGATAAAATAATTAAAGGTAAAGTTAAGAAAATATCACCTTCATGTGCATATTTATAACTAGATAATGGTCCGTTAGGATTAGCTAAGAAAGTTAAATATAAAACTTTAGCTGAGTAAAGTGTAGTAAACATAGCACCTATAGTAGCTACAAAATAAACTATAGTACCTGATAAGTAGAATTGACCATAAGAAGATTCTAAAATAAAATCTTTAGAATAGAATCCTGTCATGAAAGGTACAGCTACTAAACTTAATGAAGCTATTAACATTACTGAATATGTTAAAGGTAAAAACTCTCTTAAACCACCATATTTTCTAAAATCTTGATTATCAGCTACTGCGTGTATAACTGATCCTGCACCTAAGAATAATAATGCTTTATAGAAAGCGTGGTTAACTAAATGGAATAAAGCTAAATTATAACTTGATAAACCTATAGCTATAACCATCATACCTAATTGACTCATAGTAGAATAAGCAATAACTTTTTTAATATCTTGTTGGAATAATCCTATTAAAGAACTAAATACTGTAGTTATAGCACCTAATCATAAA
>NW_026622718.1:140000-204031 GCF_028826915.1 Penicillium bovifimosum | reverse complement strand
TCGCCATGACACTGCAGGATATCGCTGAGCCTAAACCGCCTGGGTTGCGTCTGTTAAGCGTGTGCTATGGCTGCGGGCTGTGACTTCATTGAGATTCAATGCTCACGGTTACCTTCTCCTCGTCTTCTTCCTGAACCCTCGTCCATCCAGCGCACAGACGAATACGGTGGTATTGAAAACCGGATCAGACTGCCGCTGGAAATTGCTCAGTTGACCCGTGACGCTGTTGGCGAGAATGTGCCTGTCTTCTGCGTATCTCAGCCACCGACTGGCTCGAGGAGAGCATGCCCTCTGAGAAGGGATGGAAGCTTGAGGATACGACTTCGAGCCTGCTCGTGCGCTTGCTTCTCAAGGTGCTGTCGATCTGATCGATATCAGTACTGGTGGTTTGCACCCTGCTCAGAAGATTACCTCCAGAGCTGGCTTCCAGGTTCCTCTTGCTGCTGTCAAAAGGCTGTCGGTGATAAGATGCTTGTTGCTGTTGGTATGATTAATAATGGAAACTTCGCGTGGAGAAGATCCTGAATGAGGATGATCTTGATGTTATCCTTGTTGGTCGTGCTTTCCAGCGTGATACTGGTCTTGCGTGGCAGTTTGCCAAGGACTTGGATGTTGAGATTGCCATGGCTGGTCAGATTTGCCAGTTCACCAGCTACTTCCGTAACGCGTCGAGTATATCCAGCCTAACTCGATGAAGGCTTGTATTTTTGATTAGACTTAGACACCTACCGTTGTTTTTAGCATGGGAAGCTGCATTGCATCACATAGAGCATTTCTTTGAATTGAACCACATACTATTTGCTTGAGACATGATTGAAGTAAGAATACGGAGGTGCCCGGACTTCCAAGTGACGACGGAAAATGGATGGCCAGTGTGGCTTTTGCGCAGAAACTGTGGCCTTTCCACGCTGTGTATCGCTGCTATACTGTGTAGTCGCGAGGTAGCCGAAGTTGATAATTACTTGCGCGCAAGCGCCCAACTTCTTTAGTCTTTGCTACCTCTGGTCTGATGTCTATGCTAGGTGGTATCTGCTGAATCGACTCGTGGGCGTGTGCCCTCAGAGCACACAGCCAGCAGCCTTGAGTTACCTCTTCAAGACTTCAATAGGTATTTATTCCTTATCATTCGGTATTCCGGGGGTTGTCCTGAGCTCCGGTTACTCTCAGTCTCATCTATCCGCGGGAATTCCGCCAAGAACTGGAATCTGCTACCTTTGGTCCCCAGGCAACTACTGTGGCATCTCTCCGGTCGCGGCGTCGCCACTGCCAGACGAGATAACAGCCATGCAATGGCACCTTAGCGTGATTCACCTTCGGCGCTTCTTGGGACTGGAGCCCGTGCCGTGAGTCCGTGACCTACTAGGCTACTACTTCCCGAGTTGTGCCGGCAAAGAAAGACACCGCCGGGAAAGGTGCCGGCCCGGAGCCGCGGCGCCGCCCCTCAAAGTACAGTGACGCAGCAACAAATCTAACACCCCCTTTAGCCCCATCTACATGCTCACAAGAACGGTGCTCCAACGCATACACAATTTGCTTCCCCTGAAGTCCTGCCTTCCATTCTCGTCGACTGACACTACGTCAAGTCACTGTGACTCCGAGACCGAAATATCGGACTCCGAAGTCTCTGACTCAGTCCCTCTGACTCTGAAGAAACCGAGTCTGAATCGGAAACGGCCAGATCAGCTGAATCTGACAGCACATCTTCCTTGATGCCACGATCGAAAATGCAGTTAGGGGAAAGAAACTTCTCAGTGATACTGAGGAATGCGTCCCTCTGAGCCCCGACGCTCAACTTATTGAACTCGAAACTCGTAGGGCGTCAACTTGACTCCCTCTCGAAGTACGATCGGATCCTATCAACGAGTATATAAATGAGTTCCGCGATATCCCGCTTGCAAACCAAGCGACTCGGGATTGACAACCCAGAGGCACAGTGGGTAACACTGTCATGGCTGGCCTGGACCTCTAAGTGGAACCTTTTCGAGACCATCCAGAGAGCCGGCCGCACTGTCACGAGAATCGGCTCTGACACGACCACTCCGCTCATGAAGGTCGATGACCTTATCCGAGCCATTCTGACCGAGGAGTCCGACAACCGTGGAGAACAACCGTCCTTCGAATTGTCTCTCGCTCTCAGGCTTAGAGTGGCCTTCGTGGCTTGAAGTCCGACAAGATGACCTTAATCGGCAGCTCAGGTGAAGACATCACCGTGAAGATTCCTTTCTGCTCCCACTGCGGCACCGTGTGGGCACAAGAAGTCCGAGTGCTACCAGCTCTGCCACCCACACCTGAATCCAAAGACAGACAAGAAGGAGCAGAAACGGCGTCGCGCTGACACAGCTGGTAATGCACAACCTACCGAGTCGGTCATGATGGCCCTTGACTCTTCCGCGATCGCCAACTAGATGAAGGGTCACTGCTGTCGTTTGATTCCGGTGCCTCGTCCCACACCTTTGCGAACCCTTCCTTCTCCGATCTTCAGAAGGTGGATGGCCCCACGCTCGCTAGTATTGGCAATGCGGATTGCCAGACCATCGGCCTTGGAACAGTCAAACTTCAATGCCGTGTCGCTGGCCGCGATGTCACACTTTCTCTCACGAATGCCCGCTATTCGCCTGGCGTCGGGGTCAACCTCATCTGTCTCCCAGCTTGTGAAAAGGGAGCTACGGTCACTCACTGAAAAGGGCGCGGAAATCAAACGCGGTACCGGGCGAACTTATCTGCTCCATGACTGAGAATATATTTCTCCTGGACCTCCGCTCCCGTCCCGTCCCTTCGCCCTGGCCGCCTACTCCCCTCTCTGTCCCGTGAACCCGCGCCTGGCATGAACGCCCGGGGCATCTCGGTGAAGCCGGTGTTGTTGTTGTTGCATTTTTTAACGTCCGGTGGCAGCCGGGTTCCCGAAAGTGGGTTCAGAGCCGAATTTTCAAGTGTGTGATTGGTCAGGCTTGAAACCAATGCCAGGCCTCGAATGGAGTCATGTTGTCGAGCACAGAGGACGGGGAGCGGTCTCGAAGGTACGACGCGGTGCTAAGTGCTTCCTTCCAGTATTTCGAGCTCACCTAAGTTGGTGACGTGGAGTGAGGGTCAAGCTTTGTTGAGAAGTATCCGGTGAAGGGCCTCAGCCTTTCCATTTGACTGGTGTTGGGCGGTGCCGGTGTACTCAAGTTCGATACCGCAAAGCAGCTGTGCGGGTTGCAAAAGGTTACTACACAAAATACTAAACGAAAATTCGGTTGTGCCCTAAATGATGATTTCCATATCAACTTTAATTTTAGGTAATAGCATAGAGCAATGGTGGTGGTATAGTATGAAAGTGATACATGTATTTGAGGTGTATACCCCAAAATTGTGGAGTGGGTAAAGACATATGATAGGTGATGAGTATCAAGCTCTTGAGAGCAGGAGTCCCGAATCCAAAGCGTGCCATTCTGGGCGGCCAAGACATCGTGGATAGGAGATTGCAAGTACACATGCGGCGTGTTCAAGAAGTTTGCGGTGACATTGGTGGCAGTAGGAGAGAGCACGGAAGGCTAAGAGGATTTAGAGCTCAATTGAGTGTAACAAGACAAGCCAGGACTACATTGAAGGAGAATGTTTGCAAGGTGATTAGATCAAATTCTTGACTATCAAATAGGCCGCCTCAGCCTGGAAGTCGAACAGGCGATTGAAAGCACAAGATTGCTTCTGTTGCAGCAGGAAACATGAACATATGACATCCTTTTACAACTCAGGGCACAACCATGACAAGGCTGTCTTCTGACTCGATACGACTTGAGAACATTCGGCTGTAGCTCTATGACCCCTTCAGCGTACATCGAAGACCACTCCAGTGATCCTCAACGGACGCTGAAGACGCCATAAAACTGCAGATAAACGTCTCCCAGGTCGTCCCAGAGGTTAGATGGAACAAGGTTCACCATTCAGAAAGCAGCCATGGTCTCAACAGGTGCCCAAGGGGGACAGCATGGGAGAAAGCTGGAGAAAAGAAAAAGAAAGAAAAAGCTGGAGAAGGGTTGAGGAATTTAAGTGTGCGTGGGTTCACGTGAGGTCACGTGATATCGCGTGAATGGTCAATGGATAGTTCATTTTCCCCACCAACGCGTCCATCTTTGTGGCTCCTAGTTAAGGGGTCATTTTGGTCTGCAGTTCTGTGGCCTCTTCAGTGTCCGCTGAGATGCGTCCTTGTATATTTCGGTGTACACTGAAGGGACCATACAATCGCAGCTCCGGGATCGACCCAACAACTCGGGAGGAAAGACAATGAGGTTTGAAACAAGCTCATGGCAGAACCTCCTCTCCTTTCCAATCCCAACACCTCCCCTCGCCCTCCTTTGGCATCCGGAGCCAGGCCCATCAAAACCTCCAACAGTTTTCCAGCTGCCTCGGCCGGCTCCAACATTCCCCTGCCACCCCAAAACTCCTTCGTGAAATCCGTGCGCACGGTCCCAGGGTGCAACACAACAGCCATTGCCCTCTGTCCACTCTTCGTGTGCAGATATAAATCGAACGATTTAGCCAATTGAAACACAGCGGCCTTACTTGCCCGATATGAATACCATCCGCCCGATGCATTGTCGGATATCGAGCCGACACGAGCGGCCATCATGGCATAGATGGCATGCGAGGGTAGCTGTAGTGGTTGGCGGGAGTTATTTGCAGATATAGATGCTGATTTGGAGAATGCTGGAGCGGATTTCAATGGGATGAACTGGGAGATGTTTCATGAACAGCATAGGGCCAACAGAGTTGATCTTGAAGCTGTCCAGTGCATTGGTATAGTCAATTTCACTCGGAGATTTTTCAACGTGTAGAATTCCTGGGATGGTCAGTCCCAGCCTGAGAGGGTATCCGGATATTCCTCCCGGATTGTCTCTGCCATCGCGGATATCGTGGACTCGTCTGCGAAGTTGGTTATCCTTGTGCTGTCAAGAAAGTGCGGTTCCCGATTCTGTGTCATTACCTGTGACATCGACTTGAAGAATGCGAAGTCTCTGCTCCGCATCTTCGGCTACGCCATCGCTCGACAATAGTCTCTCTTGAAGTTCGCCGCAGTTCTTCCGTGCTGTTGCGATCACGGGAAGCTGGGTCCGTGCCAAGAGTTGCTGTGCAAAGGCGAACCCCAACCCTCGCGAGGCCGGGGTTACTAAAACAAAACCATGAGATGGCGACATGACTGGGATGTTGAAACTGTCATTCAGTGAAAGAATATCAAACTGCCCATGCTCGACCTGTGGATGACGTCACAGAGCATGGTCATCGATGTGAGGCTCGATCCGACGTCCAGACTCCACATTTCAAGTGCATCAGCGCAGTTTATGCTAGGTACATTACACATTACAACTGTGTACAAGACTACAAGTACATGAACTTGTTTTAGGAATGGATTTTGCTTTTATTTTAAACGAACGCAACAAATATGCCACTACTTTCCTTCCAGATCAACAAAGAAATCCCTGCCAAACTCGCCACTGCTGTCATTGAAACGGATCTTCCTGTTAATTTGCGCGATCTTCGCCATGTCTTCCGGGCTGAGTTTGAAGTCTCCGTCCAAGTTGGACCTGATTCTTGCAGGTGTTTTGGACTTTGGCAGCACTGAGTGACCCTGCGAAACCCCCCAAGCTGCCACACACCGCGGTTAGCATCCTGAAACGCAGCATGGACAGATCCAACTCACCAAGGGCAACCTGAGCAGCCGTTCTCTCATACTGCCTGCCTATCTCGATCAACACGGGCTCCTCGACGAGCTTCTCAGTTCCACCTTTGCCTTTCGCACTGTAAATGGTGTTCAGGTTTCCAAACGGCGAGTAGTGTGTCACATGTATACCATGCTTTCGATGCCATTCTGTGAAGTCATGCTGCTGCAGCCATGGGTGACATTCAATCTGGTGCACAGCAGGAACGATGGTGCACTCATTGACTAGGCGCATCATCTCAGACTGGTCGCAATTCGAGACTCCAATCGCCTTGGCTTTGCCGGTCTTCAGCAGCTTTTCCATTGCTTTATACGTCTGGGCTTTTGTCAGCACTCTTGGCATCATAACACGGGATCTAAGATGGCACCATACGTCGACGATGTCAATGGACTCCATGGCCGGCTTCCCATTTTCCTTTGGAAAGAGATCCTCGCCTCGCTTCCAAGCTACAGGCCAGTGCATCAGATACAGATCAACGTAGTCCATTTTGAGATCATTCAGGGACTGCTGCAGAGCTGACTCCACATCGTCAGGGTGATGCTTGTTGTTCCAGAGCTTTGTGGTGATGAAGATATCATTTCGTGGAATGCCGCTTTTTTTGACGCCATTACCGACGGCTTCCTCGGTGCCGTAACTAATCCGTAGTCAGCATCGAAGATTGATTGTACTGCCCATTCCGGCCAAGAAGAAAGGTCTAAGTACTTACACGCGTGCAGTGTCAATGTGGCGGTATCCCGCCTTGATAGCCTCCGCTACAGCAGCTTCTTGCTCTGACTGATCCTGCCAGGTGCCAAATCCAATGGCTGGGATCTCTGCACCTGTATTCAATTTCCATCTGGTGGGCATTTTGACTTCGTTTGTGTCAACAATACTCCAATACTAGGTAGCCTTGTCGTCCTAAGAGCGCAGGTTCGAGTCCAAATAGGTCAGAATGGTAGGTTGATAAATCATCCACATTTACGTCAATTTTACTCAGATATATGATTCAGCAGGCTGATGACGAATGAATGAGCTCTTTAGGACGTCAGGTGGCTAGCTGGGATTCTCCAGATATCTACGATGCTTGACCGCACAAACTGGACTAATTCCGTGATCAATGATGGGCTTCCTGACGTGGCTGCACTTGTACCTTCACCCACATGAGCCCTATATCTATGATTTCATAGTCGACCTGAGCACAGAGTGAAGGGGAGTCTCGGTGCATTGTTGACTCTCATTCACCTTTCATCCTCGGAGCACTACTTCATTCATCCGAGAACTCGAAACGTGCCATTTCGCTAGAAGAAGCTCCTCGCCTTTCTGATCAGTGACAAGGAGCCTCATTAGACTCAAAATCCAGGCTAGCTCTTTCAACTTTGTCCCAGGAAGCTACTCCTTTTGCCCCCACCGAGAGATCAGCACCCACACACGCCACTGTTCTCTTTTTGCCGTCCACCAAGGGTCTTCAAGCAGCCCTCGAGAGTATTCAGTATTAAAGAGAAACTTAGAGAAGCGCGCCACATATAATATGCCTGTCTTCTGTTCTTGACGTCCCGACACCGACCAGGATAACCAGATCTTGTCCAAGACTGAGGCACTCGGTAAACCAGCACTCGGCCGGAGGACACGGGATATGTGCAACAAAGCGCCTGACAGGTTCTGACGAGTTCTCGGTGACTGCGCGTTAACACGCAGATAACCCGCGCAATATGTGCCGATGTAAGCCAGAATCAGGTCTGTTTCTTGCTGTCACCGTAGTTATTCGGCGAAGTCAACCTAACTAGTACGCTCCACTCGGCCCTACTGTTTCGCCGGTGTTTGATGCCAAGACAAACAACGCCCTAGGTCGCACGCGTCTGCCGTAGCCGACCGCCTTAGTTTATATAGCGAGCTCCACTTGTAAAATTTTTCCTTCCTTCTGCATCGCTTGGGATTCTCAAGCTCTCGATTCTCTTTTTTTCTTCTTCTTTTTCCAGTCTGGACTGGGTCTAATGTCTGGACTGGGTCTAATGATGGCACAAACTCCAGCTGGACTCAATGCCTGAGGTCACCCTCTGCGCTGCGAGCAGTTCTAGCAATATTTTCAAAAGGTAAGAAAAGACTCCCGCTCTCGCCCCAACCCCGGGGATGATTATATTATAGACATGCAAAGGCATTCCTCAAGCAGAAGATCCATGTTGAATCTGTCATACTTTTAAGTTTCAGCCTTGTCTGACCCGACATCATCATTATCATTTTTACAAACCATTGATTGAGTGATCTTCGACTAACAATCTATCGCTCAGGTAAATCACACTTGGATTCATCCCTCACCTCCATTGCGGCTGTTGCCTAGCATGAAGAAATCTTGAACGAACGGGCGGACATAACGTACCCATCTCCCATTCGCCCTAACAAAAACGGAGCGTACAAACTCTGTGGGTGTCTGGGAAGTGGATTACTTGTTGAGAATTCGTCACCTGAACCAATGCCCTTGTCATGAAAATCTTTACGTCAAATTGACAAGTTGAGACCCATTCTAACAGAATCTCTAGGTAATTTATCACTCATCTCCTTATCCCCTGCCTCAACATGGTCATACCTATCATGATGAATGTGTTATTCACACTGTTGGACTTGGACTTCGGTCCGGGAATGAACATTTATACAAAAATCTGATTTAATGAGGTATGTGACTCTTTTCGATGGAGGGTACTCGTGTTTCATGCTGACTGACTTGAAGCCTGACTTAGTTGCCATGTCTTGATTATGCTTTTGACTCACACGTCTTGCTTGAATGCCACCGCTGACTCGACATAAGTGAACAAATAGGAATACCGCCAGGTTGGCCGTTTAGCTCGTTGACCGTGAGTTTACACTGCATCCATTCCTCCCTCTCTACATGATGAACCCTTAATATTCGCTGTGTTCTTACCGAATCACCGTGTCGATACAATATTATTTCACCTTGGAGAACTGATACTTGCATTGATGCCTATCATGTCACTGGTCTCGCGATATGATCGTCTGCTAACATGCATCTTAGGAGCCGAAGGTCATCCAGTACGAGTTTAATACCAATACAATTTCTTTAATCTCTTGCCTTCTTTCAATTTCGTAACACCGTATGACTGTATTCCCGCCTGGTCTCACAGCGGGCTTGCGAAGACATTTCTTAAACCCAGCGGCATCACACAGCACTCTGCTTGTTGCAACGGGACCGCTTCGCTCATGCTCACAGTAACCGTGTTACTCGACAAAGAGTCCATGTCGCTTGTGCCATTGTTCGATGCTGTCCTCACCATACAACTCATGTACACTCTTTTTGCCCTCCGGCAACCGTGCCCAAGCCGGCTTCGATCCCACCATTACGCATACCATTTCATCCGGCACCGGCAGCTCTGTATCGATTGCGGATGCGAATGGGTGAATTAACTCGGGCCACTGACGGTCCCAAAGCCATAGCATGGTACTGCAATTCGAACAAAAGTTCCGCTCAGATGAGCAAACCTCTTCATCTGCTGTGCCGCGGTTTTTGATGGCGGAGTATTTTCTGCTCACAAAGTCAGTACTTGGTATAGACATGGATGTTCCAGAATTCCTGGTGAGATGTATGGAACCACAGGCTCTTGTCGGGGCTAGCGGTGGTAAATGTACAGAATGGGTGGGGTCGTACTTGATCATGTCTTTGCCTTTGGTGATATGCAAGCTCTCTGCAATGCCGCCGAGGTTCACGGCGCCGATGTATCCGCCTAATTTGCGGCAGATGCTACAGGTACACAGCTGATAGGGGACAGGTGTGTGTGATTGGAGGGTAAATTCAACGCTGCCGCATTGGCAGCTTCCTTCGAGTTTCCTAGGTGTCAAGCGGTTAGACTTGCTGTGTTGACTGTGTTGAGATGCTGAATGGAATTATGGGGAGGTTCACTCACATAGGCATGACTGGGGGTCTTCTTGCAGTTCACTAATCGAATTGGATATGGTATTGAAGGGGTGGAAATTGAAACTGAATTCGTCGTAAGGACTAGGTTGAGTTCACTCAGACGTCAGGCCCCCCGCGGGTAGCTTCAGATATATACTTCCCGTAACCTTGGAACTCCAATGGAATGTAACAAAACAAGCAAAGCAAGCAAACTACATGAGATATGACATTTCCAATGGAGTTGGATAAATCTGGCCTGATTTTATGCAAGTAATCCAATGAAAAAGCTGCGTCTGAATGTCCAGGTCCTGTTTCCCCTCATGCAGGACGATATTGCGCATCATCGACCGCAGTTCACGATTGTGATTGGCTGAAGGGACGTTTGTCTGTTTTGCTCTGTTTGTTCCTCGGAGGATCGGAGTCGCTCTCGCCGATGCTTCACCTCGCTGTGTAACTTTCTCGACAGGATCAAAGCAGAGACTCAACTTATTCCTTTTGTGCATTCAGAGCGAAATTACGCTCGAGGTATCTACTGAAATGAGTTTTGGAGCCCCCGGCGGCGGCTCGGTGAATTACAAACCAACACCGTGAGTTGAATTGCACCAACCGTCCAATCATTCATCTTTGCGCCTGCGGCCTAGAAGGAACATGACAACCCAGATCTCCCATATTACAGAATGGCTGACATGATGCATGCTTCTACAGGCCCGAGCGCGGTAGCTTTCCCCTTGACCACGAAGGTACGCACTTTGCACCACACCCGAATACACCCAAAGAACTTGACAACGCCAACAAGCGAGGACAATAGGGCTAATCACAGTCTGAGCATACAGGCGAATGCAAGCACATTATCTCGGGATATCTGAAGTGTATCAAGCTCAACAAAGGCACCAATGATGAGGCCTGTCGCAAATTGGCCAAAGAATACCTCGCATGCCGAATGGACAAGTACGTTAAACCCGCAGACCGAAGCATTGGATGCTGCCTTTGCAAACGAGATTGTATATGTGATAAATGATGGAATAGAATGCTGACAGAGTCAACTTGCCTTGCTTGCTTAGGAACCTTATGGCGCCAGATAACTTTGAGAACCTCGGCCTGATATTCAAGGACGGCGAGGGGAAAGACCAGACTCCTGATTCAACAGATGCAAAGACCTCAGACTCGCAATCGAAAAACTGATAGGAGACGTCGTGACGCGGGACGATACTGTACGATATGGACGGGTGGCGCGAGGCTGTGATGATATCCGGACAGTGCCGGGATCATTGAAGGTGTTGCGCATACGGAAAAAATATAATTGATACCCACAAGACACACAAATCAAGTAAATGCATACTGTAGAATTGTGTATCACCGAATGCACATGAATCGTATTGACATGAACTGTCGCGACTATTAGCTCCCGCCCTGTGCAGTTCCCCGCATGGGAAACTGGTTCCGCCCTGCGCACTTCTCCCAATCTCCAACTCCACACGGAGTCCCCCAGACAGCAAATGTCGTCAATCGCCCGGCCACCAGACCCATGCCTCGTGGCAATTATCCTCATAGTGCGCTCACGTACCGGTCCGCGTCTAGTCTTCCACTACCCTCCGAACCCCCTCAACGAGAACCGCATCAAAAGCACCACCAAGGGTGGCCGGCGCATCTCGCGCTCCACCCGCGCGAGACAGGGATCCAAGAATACCGATTCGAGCTCAAGTGATGAAAGCGGTCTAAGCTCCGACGAAGATGAAGAAGAAAGAGATACCCAAAGCCATGCCGGTGGGAGTTCAGTGTTGGCGAGTCGCCGCGCGAGCAATTTCGGCCTCGACGATCATCTCTCCATAGTCGGGTCGCCTGCTGCCGGTGGCTCTGAGCGCCCTGGGTCACTAGGCTCTGGTCGGGGCTCCTCGTTTCGGAAACGTGGCGGAGGCTCCGAGCCAGAGCCTGATGAGGATGCGGGGACGGCCTCTGACCGACCTGATGACGGCCCTGGGAGTTCCAGGCCGCCCTGGGAGTCGCTTCTGGGCGTGCCTGGGAGCGTTTGGGAAAAGCTGCTTAGTCCGTCTCGGTCGTGGCACAAGCGGCGCTTCGAGGTTGGGATCAATGATCTGGCGCTTATTGGGTGGCCGGTCTTTGTGCGCGAGGACGGTGCTTGGCGCAAGCAGCGCCGCAAGAAGAAGAAAAGTCCGGCCCCGAATGGGACGGTGGAGAGTTGGGCCACAATGAGAGTGCGGAGGAGAGCCAGAAGGAGGAGTCATCGGTGACTTCGCCTGACCTCGGTGCTAGTGTCGCTTCTATCGCCGAGTCGTTGACTTCCCCGGCGACTAGCAAGCGTGGTTCGACTAGCGGGAGGCCTGGGAAATCGGATGAGCCCCTGGATCCGCAGGATAAAGACCACATGACGATGTTCAATGTGGTGTTCGTCGTGGATCCTCCTTTGTTGGAGTATTCCATGCGGGTCAAGGAAATCTATGAGAATATCATCAAGAAATTCGCCAAGGCTCTTAAATGGGAACAGGCTCGGACCGACTATGTTTGGAGAGAGTCTCAACATATCTTGCAGATGAGAAGGAAGGCACGAGAGACAAGTGCGTTACCGTTATCACATACTGACCGTGCTGGAGCTCACAAGGAGACTACACAGAAACTTCGACCAATAATCTCTACTCGGAATTGATATCTCAGTCCTCTCTAGCTCGGGCTATATACACAGTCTACAGCAGTATCTCGGCATCCAAAATCGCATCCGTCTCGCTCAGCCCGGACGTTTCCATCTCGCTTCAGATTCCACCCTTGACCTCAACACCATATCTCACTGGACCTATGGATAAAGCATATCCGGGTCTGTGGCTCACAACGGCAGACAGTGCAACCCCAGTCGATGACCCCGGTACCGATGACAGCAGTACGCCGCACCAGGTCCTTGCAAAGCACTTTGCTCTGCTGCTACTAGACAGCGAAGCGGCCATCATCAAGGACGTCGAAGCGTCTGGCGGAGCGCTTGCTCCCGCACTTGCACACTACATCCGATGCTCTAAGCCGACCAAGTCCTTTGCACAGATTTCAGTATCCTCGGGGATTCCGTTATCCCATATCCAGATGCTGTCGAGCCATCTTGTGTACTGGCGGCGCGCTCGCGCCATCCCTCCCATCCACCAACGAGACACCTACATCGTTTCCCCGAATTGTGACCTGAGCAAGCTGGAGGTGGCCACAGTCGCTTACCAAACAGCATTCCCGACATACCCCAGTCTTCCCAAGATGCTCTCTACACTCAGTGGCACCCCTCGCCCTTACAGTAATTTCATCCCCAGCAAGGACCACAAGGAGATTTACTTCACCATTCTGGCCTGGCTCCTGCGCGGCGGCTGGGTCACGCAGCTCCGTACCTTTGCGCGCATCAAGGTCTCACCCGAAATCAAGATGGCCGTGGAGATGGCCTTGCGCAAGGAGGAGGTTGAACGATACCTCGCCAAGGGCAACTCAAACTCCATTCCAGTCGAGGAGGACACCGAATCGGGCGATGTTAATGATGACGCCAACTCCTCCTCGTCTTCTTCCCTTCAAAGCCACGGCAGTGGAGACGAAACGCCTATGCCCGGTCGACTCGACCCACACGCTCAACTGCGCTCTTCCCACAAGCTCCTCGATCAATCCACCGCTCTCCGACTGTCGTCTTTCATCCTCTCTCCGCACCGTGCCTCTCCTCTTGAATCACGGTGGCTGGATGAGATCGTCTCCCGATTTCCCGATAATCCCAGACCCCAGCAGGTTGGGGAGACCGTCAGCCCGGATATCACGCCCAAGGATATCCAGACCCTGCACAAGAAGTATTGGCCGGTCTTCCTGAAGTATTTCAATGGCTATGACGCCCTGGAGAAAATCTCCGTGCGTGAGAATCTCAAGCGTAAGCTCGTCTGGCAGGTCCTCCAGCGTCTAGGGTTGGTGGCTGGACCTCTGGGCTCGGGTGATGTCGGTCAACGTGAGCAGGTGTTGGTCAGCGTTCGGCATTGGTAGTGTTTCTTGGTGTTGTTAGGGATATGAGAAAGGGATTTATTCTTATATTTGATTTTGGTAGAACAATGATAATACCCGACATGAGTTGACCTACTTAGATGTGTGCAATACTTGGACTTGATAAGGTAGTAGTAGATGACTGACACCTGAGGCATGAATTGGTATCCGGGGCAGAATAAATTCCCGCGTATTATCGTTACAATACGCACTCGCCCCTTCCGATGGTTTCCGCGTGCCCTCAGCCCTAATCACTGCCGAAAGCACAATCGAGTGTGTGTCTATTGTGTACGGAGATGTATGTATTGGATATAGGTGAGATTGGGGGCTTCGAAGGTCAACATTGTGGGGTGAATTGTTTACATAGATCCACCACTAGAGGAAGACAGCGTGTAGCCGTTCATCTTATTCTGGTGAAAGAATACAATATATCACATTCTTTCGCACAGAAGTAGCAATTTGATAGAAAAGTTATCGCAGTAAGAATAGAATACACGGGCAGACTGTATTACCTTTACGCCGAGGGATATCATCACCGGTTTGTATCCGAACAGTTAACGGTCCAACGGGCAGATAATCCTGACTGGGATTGGGCCTGTGATAGTTTACGACGGTATGCCTGACGAGGAGACTCAGAGAGAGTCTGAAATATCGATGCTATGCTACCCAAATAGACTGAGGATCCCAAGTTGTCATGCAATCTCCACGTCAGTCAGCATATTTTTCTATTGTGCGCCAATGGCCGGAGATTCTCCGGTGGACCGCGATATGCAGAAGTACATCGGTTTACATCGGTATTGAATGTTCCTGTCGAGGCCGAGTTAGTACAGACATGTTGTCATTGAGGCTAGAACTCGTAGAATATTCTTAGAAAGGAAAAAGAGAAAGATCTTGGAAGCTAAGTTCAGGAGAAAGCAAGCATATTGTAATCCAATTGGCTGGACATTGTCTTCAAAGACCTCACCCTGGAGTCTCTAGTTACCACTTAGACAGCTATTTTGAATCCTCGGTCACTTGAATTGGTTGTTATTGGATCAAGGTCTGTTACAGAAGGTGGAGGCTCAACTTATTTACCATTTATTTTGTAGCAGTGCCTATCTCAAAGAGTACTCTTGTACTTGGACTGCCGAGATGGTCAACCTCGGCAAACACATTACACTCAAAAGATACATATACACCGTAGGGTATCGCAGCGCAGGTCTGAAGCTTTCTCTCATATCCGGTTATAAAACAAATGTAAGAATGTACTTATGCTGCCTTCCAGGCTACCTTTAGGTACTGGGAGAATATGACTCAAATGACATGGTAATGGAATGGTAAAGTGTGGGAGTATCAGCTACCTAAATATCCTCCACAGACCAATTCCCCTAAAAGAGAAGGAAAGACCATATAAAACATGTAAAAGGGGAAAGAGCAATTCCATTTATGCGAAATTCCACAATAAAAATGTCGTACAAAAACAACATTAATTACGTGTAAAGAAAAAAAAAACCCCGCTACCAGTTCTGCCCTGAACCAAATAATTTTGTGCTTCTCTTTTCTTCCTCTCTTATTATCTTCGGGCCTCGCTTCTTCCTTCCTCTGTCCCCCGTGACTTTGTCTCTTCTTCAAATTCATCTTCCTCCCGGTATCTCACTTCCCGAGAGAACCGATCCCTACTGTCTCGAAACCCACGTGCGAATCGCGTCCGGTCCTCATTTTTCAAAGGGATCGACACGCCTCGCCAGGAACCTTCTGATCTTGTGTCTCCTTCACCTCTCTCGTGAGATCCAATACACAGTCTTCCTGTGCATCCGACTCGCATCACTTCAGCCCGGTTGACTTTTTTTTTTTTACTACACCTTCAGTCTCGCGACGTCGACAAGGCAGTGCCTTTGCAGCGTCCCCGGTGGGAAAGAATTCCTGACACCAACACACTGTCCTCCGTCTTTCCACCTGCGTTCTCGCAAGCTACCATTGTTGAGATCATCTCACGCACCGAAAAGTCGACGACCGGTTGATCAATGCGATCTGTGATCTAAAGGAATTCCCTCAGCTACAACTCTTTCGAACACACTTTGCGACCTGATACCCCCGTGGTCCTTTGCCTGGCTCACGCACAAATCGTCCATTTTGACTCACAACTGAAAGCCTCTCTGAGAGACGGGAAGCTACAGATTATCGTGGTTACGAGAAGACGGAATTCTTTTCCTCTCTTGACTCCCACTACCGCAGGAGCTATCTCGCGCCCAGCAGGTGCAGATTGACATATCCCGAGTCACCCGACTCCAATTCTATTTCCTTTTTTTCACTTTCTCACGCAGAGCTACAAAAGCTCCCACTTCGACATGTCTACGTTTTCGTACGCACAAGCCGCCAAGGGCGCTTCCGGGACACCGACTCCATCCAAAACACCTTCAGTATCAGAGAAAGCCGAGTCCAAATCGGAGGAGCAGACCGCCGTCGAGACCACAACAGATGAGGCACCAGCTCCCGCCGAGCCTGAGACCGCCCAAAAATCCGAGACAGTCGCCGAAGAGTCCAAGGACGATGACTTCACCACTGTCACCAGCAAGCACGCCACCAAGTCAAAGGCTGTGACCCCTCGAACATCAAGCCCGAGCGTTCGCACAGGCTCAAAGGCACGCAAATCCAAGGAGGACGAGTCAAATACCTCCAATGCCAACGCAGATGCCACCACTGAGAAGCAGGCTCCCAGTGAGACACAAACTGAGAAGGGCGAGGCCAAAGAGAAGTCAACGGAGAAGCCTGAGGATTCCGAGAAGACCGCAGCACCGCCCAAGGAGCTAAAGGCTGCTCCTCTTCCCTCGGTCAACATTTGGCAACAGCGACTAGAGGCCCAGGTCAAGGCGGCCCCGAAGTCCACTTCCACCAGCAAGGTCGCCTCTACCAAGGCCGACGAGACACAAGATTCCAAGGCCGGCTCTAAGAAGAAGGGTGCCGACGGAGCACAGGAAGGTGCCAAGGATCGCAAGAAGACCGACGGTGGAAAGGGTCGCGATGTCGGTAAGATAATTACTCTCCGCGTCAGCCGTCCATTTGTCGTTCCCACCGAGTTCGCTGGGTCGGACGTCAATGATGGCGCATCCCCGTGACCGAGACTTTGGAAGCTAACAACGAGAAGCAGTTCCCCCAGTAGAGGATGCTACCGCGTGGCCCACTCCTCAAGTCGCGATCGGCGAAGAGAAGAAGAAGGCCCATGATAAGACCGACAAGAGCCCTGTCATCAGACCCCACGGAAAGGAGAAGTGGACTCCGGTTCCTTATGTCCCAACTGCTGTTTTCAACACTCCGCTTCCGTCCGCCGGTGGCCGTGGAGGCCGACGGGCCACTCGTGGTGGCAGAGACAGCGGCCGCGGAGCCCACGGTACTGGTGCCGCTGCTGCCGACAAGGCTGCCTCTGGACAGGCCGCCCAAGGTGCAAAGCAGGCGACTGGAGAGCGAGGACGTCACGAGTCTGGCACTGGACGTGCTGCCTCTCTTCCCGCCCAGGCGCGCCGCTCGACGAGTACTGACGCCGGTGCTGCGACTGATGCACGCAAGGCTTCTCAGGCCCCTGAGCGCACTCGTGGAGCTCGCAACGGAGATGAGGCCACTTCCAGCAAGCAGGTGAACGGCGGAGAGAACGTCCCCCGCTCTCAACGCGAGGGCAAGCCCTTTGGAAGAAACCAAGATGCCCGCAAGAACCTGGCCGTTGACCCGCAGGCTGCCGCCCGCAGCACCGACCGTCGCTTCGAGGCCGGATCGAAGTCTGCTGACGCTAGTGGTTTCACCGACTTCAGCCGGGAACGCGGCGAGTTCCGCCCTGAGCGTGGAGGTCGTGGATCCAACCGTGGCCGTGGTGGCCCGTACTCCAACTTCGGCGGCCAGAACGCCCAGTTCAATGCGTCCATGTCCAACAACGGGTTTGCCACACCCAAGGCATTTTACAACGACCGTCAGCGCTCGCAGCAGCATGGCATGCCCAATGGCTCTCAACAAAACCGTATGCCCCTCCGTTCGCCCTCTTTGACCACCCCTGGAAACGCGTATGGTGGTGTTTATCCTATTCCAGTTGATATCAACACGATGTATGGCTACCCGGCCGTCAACCCGACACCGATGAGCGCCATGCCCTACCCGTCGTACCCGGAACCCTTGTCGCTCATGGGCATGCTATCCATGCAATTGGAGTACTACTTCTCGGTCGACAACATGTGCAAGGACATGTTCCTGCGCAAACAGATGGACTCTGAGGGCTTCGTGCCTCTCAGTGTGCTCGCCAGCTTCAAGCGTGTGAAGTTGCTCACCGAGGACTTCGAACTTCTTCGTCACGTGGCTCGCCAGCTCCGCACTGTTGAGTTCCAGACCAGCGAGGACGGTGTCGACCGCCTGCGTCCCCGAGAGAAGTGGCAGCAATGGGTCCTCCCCGTGGATCAACGTGAACCTGCCGCTCAGCATAACGGCGCTGCCCCTGCTGGAAAGACTGACGAAAACACCCCGACTAACAGCCACCGCGAGTCTGCCATCAATGGAGCCGCCCGCCAGTTTGTTCCCAACGGTGTTTCCAGTGGACCTAAGACCTCACTTTCGTCTACCGCCCCGGAATTCATGCCCTCATTGCCACCCACCGCAGTGAGCGAGATTGCCAATGTAGGACACTCCCCGGATTATCCCATTTCCCCTACCTCGACAATGTCGTTTTTTTCGTCGTCTTCATCGTTTCCCAAGGACAGCCCAGTTATTAACACATTTCATTCAGCGTGCGGACTAGATTTGCAGTCTGAACCGTCCTTTCTCTCCGATTTGGAACCCGTGGCCCCGAAGAGGTATGCTTGACCCCCTCTCCCACATGACCTTACATTCTTTGAAGCACCAGCTGAGTTTCCGAGTAGCACCCACGCAGAATATTTCCCAGGCCAACCCGGCGGTGCTGATTGGCTGATGAATGAGTCTCTTGCGAAAACGCAGCATCCACTGCCGCCCAAACCGAAAAGAAGGGATCGTTCGTCCAACTATTTCCCAAAAACTTTCCATACATCTCGCAACGGAACTTGGAACGGCCAAGGCCGCTCAATGGCCAGAGGGTATAACTCTGGAATCATCATGCCTTACCATGACTGGTCATTGCACTTGACCACAAGTTTGACCAACAATTTCAATTTTCACCTGTACAATGAATTTAGGCGTTCGGCCCTTGATGACCTTCTTACACGAAGCGATGATCAAGGTTTCCACGAGCTCATGCGATTTTATCGGGTCTGTCTTCTTCACCGTCACTCCATTCCTTCCCCGGTGATATGCGACATGGTTCGGCTTTCACAACAGCCAACGGTGCCATACCACACTCTTGCCTTCAACATGATCCATGAAACACTTGCCAGTGGAGCGATGAAATCGCACAATCAGCGAAAAGTCAGCAGTTACTTCAATACCCAGCGCGGCTAGACGCCCGAAGAAAAGTTATCATGAGCCATTTCGCATCTTTTTTGAATTTTTGCTTCTTTCGCGACCCATCTCCTTCCGCTGCTTGTCCATCATGACCAGCATTTCTCTTCTCTTCAGTTAACAAGGTTATCTTTTTTTGTCTCGCATGCATAGTCGCCAAACTTTTCTAGAGTTCCAAGTGAACCTTCCATTACAATAACGCGGTCTGACTTTTTTGTTCACTTGAAGCTTCGGAGTCTTTTTCTGTTCTTTTTCCCTCATCAACATCTTCGTTGCTCTTGATCTCCATTGCTTTTCTCGAGTCATGGGAGTCAAAAAAAACCTTTCGGCGTCCGGGCATGGTTTTATTGGCAGTATCTCTCTTTCGATGCCTGCCGCTACGGTGTGCTTCGCCAAAACAATTGTTTTCAGCTCTTCGCAAAGAGATTTGCACTTTTCCTCCTTATTTCCTTCCGAATTCAGCCAATTGAGCTAGGCGCTTCGACAGCCCTGGATCTCAACAAGTATCGGCATCACGACGAATCAGAGCATCCGTTGTGTCGAAAGTTTGGTCTGCCATTCTTCCTATGTTCCAGTTATGGTGCCAATCGAACAAGAGGGAATCCAGCATGGTTACGTTTGCTCCCTACCTGGGTGACCATTTGGTTATCCCATTGTCCTTGGGGCATATCTTCTTGAGGTGGCTTGGTCCATCACACTGCTCTGTTGCTCCCCTTTCAAGTTTCTTTGGACGGCAGAGTCAGTTGCGCTTCGTGTACTTTGTTAGCATAAATTGGGCTGTTCGGTCCTTTGTGGAGTAATACGATTGCTATGCACACTTTGAGCTTATGGACTGTATGATATTGAGCTCCATGGCCAGGGAATTGTAGACTCAAAGCCATTAGACCAGCCTGTAAGCTATACGTTCATTTAACCATACTCATCTCAAGAACAGGTGATGTGAGGTCTGACTTCCGGGGAAGGTTGAAAGTTTCTGCCTCAGGCTACAAAACCTTACATCCAATCGGAGAAGGCATCCATCATGTCAATCTGGAACTGACCTCAACAGCTCTCCTTCTTCCCCATCTAGCTTGCTTCTGCACCTCCAACCGCGCTTCTTTTTCCTCATATTCCCCGATACTCCCAACTCACTTTCAAGATGGAGGGTGCATCCCGCCAAACGTCAAGGCTCCTCCGGCCTCGTGGTCAAAAGCTCCTTCCTCAACGTCTTCCACGAAGCTCCGCAGTGAGCGCTACACCCTTCACCCAGATCCAACGACGAACTCTGTCAAATTCCCCTCAAACTTCCGCCCCCGATTCCATTTTCAACGGCTTCAAATCTGGCGGCGCGTACAATGATGGGCCCACCAGCTATTTCTCCAACAGACAACCCCTCCCCGCGAACACCGTCGTGCGATTCGTACCACAACAGACAGCATGGATTGTCGAGCGCATGGGAAAATTTGATCGGATCTTGGAACCAGGTTTGGCGATTCTCGTGCCGTTTTTGGACCGCATTGCCTATGTGAAGAGCTTGAAAGAGGCAGCTATTGAGATGCCCAGTCAGAACGCCATCACGGCAGATAATGTCACACTCGAGCTGGACGGTGTACTCTATACACGGGTGTTTGATGCGTACAAGGCAAGGTGAGTGACTTTTTTTGGCAGCTCGGGTCTTTTGGTCGTCGTGTGGTGGAGAAGTACCGAAACAAGTGCAAGTACTGACATATCGCCAATTGTAGCTACGGAGTTGAGGACGCGGATTACGCTATTTCGCAACTCGCGCAGACAACTATGCGTTCGGAGATCGGCCAACTGACCCTCGACCACGTTCTTAAGGAACGCGCCAATCTCAATGTCAACATTACTAAGGCGATTAACGAGGCAGCTCAGGAATGGGGTGTTGTCTGCCTGCGATATGAGATCAGGGATATTCATGCGCCGGAGAAGGTCGTTGCTGCTATGCACCGTCAGGTCACTGCTGAGCGCTCCAAGCGCGCCGAGATCCTCGAGTCTGAAGGTCAGCGCCAGAGTGCGATCAACATTGCCGAGGGTCGCAAGCAGTCTGTCATCCTGGCGTCTGAGGCTTTGCGCGCTGAGAAGGTGAATCACGCCTCTGGTGAGGCTGATGCTATCTTGCTCAAGGCCCAGGCTACTGCGCGTGGCATTGACGCCGTTGCTCGGGCCATCCAGGAGGGCGGCGAGAATGCACGCAATGCGGTCAGTCTCAGTGTCGCCGAGAAGTATGTCGCGGCTTGGTCAAACCTTGCACGCGAGGGCACAGCTGTCGTTGTTCCAGGGAACGTCGGAGATATGGGTGGCATGATTGCCAACGCTATGGCTGTCTATGGCAAAGTGAGCGAGACACAGGCGCGGAGTCTGGCGAAGAAGTCTCTCGGTGTTGAGGATTCGAAGTCATCGGATACCCCGCAGACTAGCCAACCATCAACAGAAAGCCATGTCCCGACCTATTTCGAGGGACAGGCGCAGCAGAAAGCACAGTCGAACGTCGCACCCGAACCTGCGATGGAGGGGTTCGAGGTTGCCGGCAATGAACACAAGCAATAAGCGTCTAGACGTGGCCCAATCGACATGAAACGACGACTCCTCTCTTGTATTGCTTTAATTCCTCCACCTTGTTCCTGTGGTTCTGATATTTTTCAGCTCCGGTATTCTCTGACGTCTCGCTGCTCTTTTATCTTTTCGAACTCTGTATCTTAACCTATCCTTCTCATTCTCTCCTTCTCTCCTTGCCTCCGCTCTTGTATTCTGTTCCCCTCATTTTCTTGCAGCATTTCTTAAGGAGTCTCCCAAAGAGCATGAGCTTCTACACATGTGGTATTATACGTGCGAACTCGGCATGTTACTTATGTACATAAGGGGACTGTTGCCGGTCAGAAATCCGTAAGGAAGAGTACTACATTATCTCCATGTACAAGTTGTGTATCAGTATCTTCCGTTTACTTTGTCAGTTACAGTGGATGTGGAGTTTGAGATCAAACGAGTGCATTATTGATACAAACCAGAAAGAATCCAGTCGCGCAAGCCCTAGTCAGCTGAACCAAAATCGAACGACAAGGACAAAGACAAAGGCAATACGTACCTAAAAACGGAACAGCTCAAACAGCAGCCGCAGGCGCAGCAATCGGCTCAATGTCAAACCGAATCTGAAGCGAAAAAGCGATATCCCAAGTCACAACCCTCGCAATATAATGCGTCCCACGGGGGAAAATCTCCAAAATCAAATTAACAGCGCATTTCCCAATGCGCGTCCCCAAAAGCCCATGATACTGCGGTGTATTATAATGCCAAACCTCCTGAGTATCCGTAGCAGACGGCCAGAGGAGCCCATTCCGCGGCGTATACAGCATCGTCTCGAGAAAATCCTGTGTATCAGGGTTAATAATAGTAGTAAAATACAAGTGTCGCAGACTCTGCGGATCCGCTACCTCCCGCATCATAGCGACAGCAACCTGCGAGAAGTGCGGTCCATCTTTCCGGAAGATGGCCTCGGCAATCAGCACCCCGTGGCCGACAATAAGGTCGAAGACGTTCGGGGCTTTATCCGCTGTGTTAGTACTATCCTTCTGCGCTAGGATTCGTGTCATATCAGTACCGGGGTAGTGGCCTAGATTCGCCGCGTCATCCATGATAACAGATGGAACGCTGCTGGGGTCAGTCTGCACGAACCAGCCCATCCTGCGGAGGTCGGCTAGGGTTAGTGGGGCTGGCTGGAATGGGCAGGTGGTGTCTGTGGCGTCCTCGATCCAGCGCTGCCGGATGGCTCCGGTGACTTGCCATTCGCCGTGATCATTTCGTGATGTGGACGCGGGGGGTGCTGCTGGATGGCGATGGGCTCTGTCCCAGGCGGGGTTCATGGTGATTGGGGGGGGGGGGGGGGGGGGGGGGGTATAGTATAGTATTGATCGCTGGGCAATTGGGTCAGTCTTGGGATGTAGAAGGGCTTACTTACTGTGGCTTGGTGAGTCTTCTATACTGTTGTTGGACCTTGGAATGGCCCGGAGTGAGCTGGATGGAGATGGAAGTACGGGGTGGTGATGGGTTTATATGGTCTTGACGGTATGAACTGAGGGAGATATTGCATCTATATGAAGAACAAAGTCTGACAAAGACACAAAGATGACAATGGATTCTGAGAGACAAGGTCATTTGAACGATATTCTGGGACAAGGCGTCCGAGTCTCTCGCAGCCTTGACAAAGAAAGACATCTCTTTCAAGGTCTTTGTGAGCTGACGGCCTGTTTGTGGAAGTCAGTCTTGGTTGAAGAGATCAATGCCGACCCAGGGGGATAAGTAGTCTGGGAATACCAGCATCTCGAGTTCTGCTCATCGGTCTGGCACTTTCTTGTTGAGCTCACACTTTATCACAAGCAACCAGGGTCAACTTTTGACCGACTCTCACTCGCAACAATGTCCTGCACAATGATATCCCCCCCAACAATGTCTCTGACCATGACAAAACCTGATGACTTAAGCCACGAAATGTATTTCCACCAAGAATGCGATCTTTTCCAAAGAGCCCTAGAGAGAGAAGCGCTCTCTCTTCATCTGTTGGAGGATCGCCGGGAAGACACCTGTCAAACCCTTTGCGATCTGATTGTCGAGTTGGAGATCATTAAGCACCTTGCTGTAATCATGGCGAAGAAGTCGCCAAAGTGTGCAACTGTCCTGATCAGTCCCCCGGGATTCTTCCTAGGTGAATTTCAAGAATACTGTCACACTAAGATTTTGCCGATTCTCGTAGCGGCGTTGACCTGTCTTCGCGAGTGTGAGTACCTCTATTCTGGTGTTAATTTCACTATCGCTGCTTGGTTGGAGTCGATTCATGAGGATTTGTCCTTTGTTCTGGATAGTCGGGAATAGCTGAGCAGCCTGAGCTATCTTGGCGAGGTTCCAATTGAGCTGTGATGGTGTGAAGTATTTGGATGCGACAACAATATTCAAATGTTGGTGTTCTAGATTCCGTTATTCCATGGATCTCTTAGAAGTGTGCTTCGTATAGAAACGAAGTCCACTTCCCCCCCCCACATATGAAACCTTCCTCCTGCTCGGAGCTGTCCCTTTCTCTCTTCCATTTCACCTTTCCAAACCACTTTATCAAGACCAACTCATCACCAAATCTGAAATCATCCATCATGCCCTCCGGAAAAGGATACACTGTTACCGGCTCTGGTACCAACTCCCAGGTATGCTATCTCCATCTCCTGTACAAATGAAGAATCAAAACCCAAGCTTATCACTACCCAGGGCAACCACTACTGCAACCGTGACTACGGTAGCAGCGCTTCCAACCAGAACAGCTACCACTACTCCAACACGTGAGTTGCTGCTCTGAACACAGCTGACATGCGTATAGTATAGTATGTGTCCACTGACTTATGGCCCTAGGAATGGCTCTTACTACTACTCCAATCCTAATGGAAGCACCTACTACTCGAGTCCGTCGGGGCAGGGGACCTACACTCCCCCCTCGGGATCTGGATCTGGATCATCCTCGAAGTAAATCGGAGTGTGTGATACCTTCGATTGAATGAAAGTGCTTCATCGATTGATCAATGAGCTTGATGTGTTTACCTATGCTTAATGTGAACACGAAATGTTTTCAGGATGAACTGTGTGATTGTAATCTGTCGTAGTGGTCGTAATGAGCATATCAAATACCTACAAGCTATACTCGGTGTAGATTTTACTTTGGGACGTCGACTGTGAACTGGGATGTTCAACAGATGCTAGCCTACCCCGTGCCGGGGCCGTGACATTGCGTGGATTCGTGGAAGTCTTGTTCTACACCCAATGCCTAGTTGCATTGTAGAATTCCCACATATAGACCGTCATATCAGGAAGTAGGAATTCATACTCTAAAGTGCCCATTGGGCTCACTAAAGGGCCCGTGACTGCCCGTGACATATCGGACATCAACGCGGGAGCTCGGACCAGGTCTGGAGATCGCGACTTTTTGATTGCGCGTTAATTTCCGACCTCATCCCTCTTTCTCCCTCGAATCGGACTGGAACTTCGATTTTTGTACCTCGAAAGAGAGGCATCCGCTTTCTTTGACCCCAGATCTGCCATGTTACAGGCCATCCAATAGTCCGTAGATCAGCATTCGACACGCCTGGCGCTCCCCTCCTTACCACGCTCACTCCGTCGATACGTGTCGCACAATTTGATCCCAAGGACCAACCATCTAGACAGCTGGAAAACAATCGGGCAAGGCTGAATTCATCTCCGGAACCGGCGCGATGCATATCATCAAGCCGGTCTGGCTCACCCATGGAGGTACGGAGCTTGATTGTTGGGATATTCTTCTCTCGTGAGGCGCAGCCACGCTTCACAGCGGAGCGGAACTGGATCAGTCGACGGAGGGACCACATTTGCTAATGGCAATCCTCTGATACAGGTGAACGCAAAGACTTCGAAGTTTACAGCTGCGATGTCTCGCCAGATGGAAAGCGACTAGTCACAGCTGCTGGAGGTGAGCTCAATCCCTCCTCGTTTGCGCCGGAAGGCCTCCAGAAAATGCCTGCGCTGTTTAGGGGAAACGTCACTGACACCATGAATTTTGATACCCAGATGGATATGTGCGAATCTGGTCAACGGAGGCCATTTACGGCACCGGAACTGCTGAACTCGAGGGCAAGCCAAAGCAACTGGCCTCCATGAGCAACCATTCGGGCACGATCCACACCGTTCGATTCTCACCCAACGGGAAATACCTTGCGTCGGGCGCAGATGACAAGATTGTCTGCGTGTATACCCTCGATGCTAATCCTCCAACACACTCGTCAACATTCGGTACGCTTTGACTATAGCGAGAACTGAGGAACGGCAGATGCTGACAGCTGTGGAAATCATTTAGGCACGGACGAAGCACCGCCTGTCGAGAATTGGCGTACGATTCGGCGGTTGATCGGTCACGATAATGATGTCCAGGATCTCGGATGGTCGTTCGACTCGTCGATACTGGTATCGGTTGGGCTGGATTCCAAGGTCGTGGTGTGGTCTGGCCACTCGTTCGAAAAGCTGAAGACGATAGCGATCCACCAAAGTCACGTTAAAGGAATCACCTTCGATCCAGCGAACAAATATTTCGCGACGGCCAGCGATGATCGGACAGTCCGCATCTTTCGATTCACCTCTCCTGCCCCCAACCACTCGGCCCACGATCAGATGAACAATTTCGTCCTTGAACAAACAATCACAGCCCCATTTGCCAACTCGCCGCTGACGGCCTATTTCCGTCGCTGCTCTTGGTCGCCGGATGGGATGCACATTGCAGCTGCAAATGCTGTGAACGGTCCTGTCAGCTCTGTCGCCATCATCAATCGTGGATCGTGGGATGGTGATATCAATCTGATCGGACACGAGGCACCAGTAGAAGTCTGCTCGTTCTCTCCACGCCTGTACGCAACCGAGCCTCCCAATAAGAAGCAAGCTGATGGGCAGCCTGTACCCCAACACCACATTACGGTCATTGCCTGCGCCGGTGGGGACAAATCCTTGAGTATCTGGATCACGAGTAATGCTCGACCGATCGTGGTTGCGCAGGAGATGGCTGCCAAGGCTATCTCAGATTTGGCGTGGACTCCTGACGGGAAGTGTCTATTTGCCACTGCTCTGGATGGCACAATCCTGGCAGTCCGGTTTGAAGACGGGGAACTAGGATGGGCCACAGAGATGGAGGAGAACGAGAAGTCACTCACAAAATTCGGCACTAATCGAAGGGGTGCCGGCATCACGGAAACAACGGACAGCTTGCTGCTGGAGGAAAAGAGCAAGGCTGGTGAGATCAAGCACGTAGAAGGAAGAATGGGTGCACTGATGGGCGACGGCGCCGAGCCCAAGGCGAACGGAGAGAAGGCACCACAGCCATCAAATGGGGCAACACCTGCTCGAGTTTCTCCACCAGCTCCTGACACACCCAAAACACAAGCAAACGGAACTCCTACCACGCCTGCCATCCCAGAAGCCGAGAAACCCGATCCTTACAAAGCCAAGCTGGAAAGACTGAAGCAGCGCCCCACGTACACAAAGGAGGGGAAAAAGCGTATCGCACCACTGCTTGTTTCCGGAGCTGGAGCTGGAGAGTCCTCTCTCCCACAATCCCGCCTGATGCAGTCCATCAGCAGCCAGGTCAAGGCTGACGCTCCCACCACCATCCTTGATTTGTCAAAACCATTCGATGGCCTGCCGAAGGGTGGCTTGACTGCTCTTCTTCTTGGAAATAAACGCAAGCTGGCCCAGATCGAGGGTGACGAAGACGGCAGCGTTGAAAGACGTGTGGCACTTGCCAGCCAGAACGGTGCCACCCCCATCATGGCCAACACCCCCGACGGCCTCCTGCCAGCCCAAGTTCAACCCGCCACGGTTGGCCAACTGCCGACTCCGGAGTTCATTCGTCCTGCGGTGATAAATCCTTGCATGAGCATCAGCCCACTCCGTCTAGCAGTCCCCAAAATCCGCACCCACATCGTTCGCGCGTTGGACGCAGCTGGCAAGCCGACTGAACTACCTGCCCCTGGCGCCGACTCAACCTCTCCGAAAAGTCGCGTGGACGTCATTTTCGAAGCTCGAAACCCTTCAGCAGCAAGCTTGACTGGTCGCGCTGGGGACCGGGAGCCGGTACGTCTGACTTTGTTCCGCGGAGACCAGCCTTTGTGGCAGGATTTCTTGCCGCGGAATGTTCTTCTTGTGACTGGTAATCAATGCATCTGGGCAGCTGCCTGCGAGGATGGATCAATCTACCTTTGGACCCCGGCCGGCCGTCGTCTCGTCAGTGCGCTTGTTCTCGAGGCACAGCCTGTTATCTTGGAGTGCAACGGACCGTGGCTCCTGTGCATCAACTCTGTGGGCATGTGCTATGTCTGGAATGTGAAGCACTTGTCTTCTCCCCCACCCACCCATCTCTCTCCAGCCGGCCCTGGATGCTGCTGTCCATGCACTCGGTGGGAGCCTCACCACCGCTCCTGCAGTGACCGAGGCACGCATCAACTCAGAGGGCAGAATCGTCGTTTCGCTGTCCAACGGCGAAGGATACTCCTACTCCCCTGCTATGTTCACGTGGCAGCGTGTTTCGGAATCCTGGTGGGCTGTCGGTAGCCAGTACTGGAATACCACAGATGCCCCAGTGAGCAACTTGCAAGCCAAGGATGCCCAACAGGATAACAAGGATGCCAAAGCGGCCGTCGCAGCCGGCATCATTCCATGGTTGGAACGAAACACCACAAATGAGTTCCTCCTTCGTGGCAGAGCATACTTCCTCCAGCGTCTTATCAAGGTTCTGTTATCACGCGAAGGATATGAGACGTTCGAGTCCACTGTTTCTATCGCTCATCTCGAGAACCGTCTTGCCGCTGCTTTGTCTCTGGGCGCCAAGGAAGAGTTCCGGTTGTACCTAAACATGTACGCCAAGCGCATCGGTGCCGAGGGCTTGAAGCTCAAGGTTGAGGAGCTGTTGAAGAGTCTAATTGGCGGTCTGTTCGAGGACGAGGATGATGTCAGCGAGGCAGTCTCGAAATTGCAGGCCAACGAGCGCGAGGGTCGTAATTGGCGTGAAGGATCCGATGATCTGTGTGGCTGGCCACGGGAGACCTTGCTGAAGGAGGTTATCCTTGCACTTGGTATGTTACTTGCTTTTGCTCCTGCTTGAGCCAATAGCTAACGAAATCACCTCTAGGTAAACATCGGGACCTGCAACGGGTGACCGTGCCTTATGCCAAGCTGTTGGACATGGTCGACGCTGTCTCCGAACAGGGCGACGCAATGGACCTCTAATGACTTTCTTCTTACTAAGGCTATGTGTGCAGGTTCTTCGTGTGTTATGGCGTTCGATGGGAATGGGTCACGCAAAAGGGTTTTGCATTGTCTATCTGCTGAGGCGGGATTGGGTTGATATTTGTATCATAGGTTCTCTCTAGGGTTGCTTTGCATCAGGTCAACCTGTTTCAATCTTGCTAT
Organism: Penicillium bovifimosum; assembly: GCF_028826915.1. NCBI lineage: Eukaryota > Fungi > Ascomycota > Eurotiomycetes > Eurotiales > Aspergillaceae > Penicillium > Penicillium bovifimosum. Next base: position 175,072 of record NW_026622718.1, on the reverse strand, counting down.
GGGCTGCTCATACATCTGGATAGACAGTAAACCTAAGAACAATACCTCAGGACTGCCCAAATAGGTTGATTACGTACCAGTCCGTCATGACGTCGTTCAGGGCTTGACTTTCACGTGAGCGGTGATAGCTCTGCAGGCAGAAAATTCGACAACATTTGGCGCGAACCTCATCAACATTGCTTCTCGATAGCTGAATACGCATTCATTTAACTCTCTCCTTACTTGTACTTATTCTTGCCCACAATCGCTGTGGGCAACCGCCATCACGTCTTCCACATCCATCCTCTTCCTTCGTATCGTCGATCGATCCGCAGCTGGTCCTGCATTTGGCGCGCTCCCCTGTTCCCGCTTCCGCCTTTCGACTTCCCCCCACCTCCCACCTCCCTTCTGTCGCTTCTACTCAAGCAAGAAGAAAAAATCCAATAAAATGCCTCCCAAGAAGCAGCAAGTTCAGGAAAAGATCCATTTGGGTCGTCCAGGAAACAACCTGAAGAGTGGTATCGTATGTGAGCAAGGACCCCACCTTTTTTTTTCCCTTCCTTTTCTTCCCACACAGCACAGTCCACTTTTTAATTCCACAAAAAACTATTTAAATCCCCCCTTGCCCCCTTTCCTTACAACTTTTTTTTCTTTCTTTCTCAACCATGTGATCCTAACAATGGCTTCAGGTTGGTCTTGCCAATGTCGGCAAGTCGACACTCTTCCAGTCCATCACCAAGTCCTCCTTGGGTAACCCGGCCAACTTCCCCTATGCCACCATTGACCCCGAGGAGGCCCGCGTTATCGTCCCTGATGAGCGGTTCGACTGGCTCTGCGAGCACTACAAGCCCAAGTCCCAGGTTCCCGCCAACTTGACCGTGTACGATATTGCCGGTCTCACCCGCGGTGCCTCGACTGGTGCTGGTCTCGGTAACTCCTTCCTGTCGCACATTCGCGCTGTCGATGCCATCTTCCAAGTGGTTCGCTGCTTCGATGATGCCGAGATTATCCACGTCGAGGGAGATGTCAACCCTACCCGTGATCTGACCATCATCAGCGAGGAGCTGCGCATCAAGGATATCGAGTTCGTCGAGAAGGCCCTTGAGGCCCTCGGCAAGCAGACTCGCCGTGGTGGACAATCTCTTGAGATGAAGAAGCTTAAGGAGGAGGAAGCCACCACTGCCAAGATTCTGCAGTTCTTGAAGGATGGTAATGACATCCGCAAGGGTGACTGGAGCCCCAAGGAGGTACGTTTTGACATATTCCTATCTTTCCTTCCCTGCACCGCATCTGCCTGTTTCCACCTCCCCCAACTCCTACAGTGATGAATAAGAGCACTGCTCGAAATTAACCCAGCTCGTTGAGTGCCCTCATTAAAAGGATACTCACAATCCGAGGGCACCTTGAGAAAAAAAGTTATATGCTGAAATTTGGAGTCCACTTTACATGATTGCATCACTCAAATTGTTTGAGACAACTCATGCTAACCTACTTGGTTCTAGGTCGAAGTCATCAACCCCCTGTTCCTCCTCACTGCCAAGCCCGTTGTGTACCTTGTCAACCTGAGCGAAAGAGATTACATCCGCCAGAAGAACAAGTACCTTCCCCAGGTCTTCGAGTGGATCAAGACCAACTCCACTGGCGACCCAATCCTGCCCGTTTCTGCTCAGTTTGAGGAGCGTCTCACTCTGATGCACGATGATGCTGCCGCTGAGGCAGAGTGCAAGACCTTGGGCACCAAGTCTGGTCTGCCCAAGATCATCACCACCATGCGTCAGGCCTTGAGCTTGGCCTCCTTCTTCACCACTGGTGAGGACGAGGTCCGCCAATGGACCATCCGCAAGGGTATCAAGGCTCCCGCTGCCGCTGGTGTCATTCACACCGACTTTGAGAAGACGTTCATCCAGGCGATTGTGTACAACTACAGTGTGCTGCGCGAGCTTGGTGACGAAGGTGCCGTCAAGGCCGCCGGTAAAATCATGACCAAGGGCAAGGATTACGTCGTCGAGGATGGCGATATCATGCTCATCAAGGCCGGTGCTGCCAAGCACTAGGTGCATATAGACAAATAGTTTGAATGATACACCAGTGTTGATGATACTCATACCACAGTCCTTATTCTGTTGTCACCCTGTCAACTTTGGTTCTTGTGAACAACCTCTGTTGGATGTAGACGTAGTTGTAAACATGACCTTGCAGCATCCTGTTCTGTTCAACACGATACCTCTGCCGATATGAGAATTGGTGGTTTGCTATCCAGCTCAGACCATTTGGGAGATCCCAACCCTCTAGGCCAAGTACTCCGGGTGGTAGAAAGGGAAGAAAAAGCAGAGCACTCTATCAGGCACGTGACCTGGTCCCCCGCGCATCCCACTTGCGTTATCGAGAGCTTTGCCGTCATAGCATTCATACACCCACCAGCATCATGTTCAAGAAAGAGTGAGTGAAACCCCTCCATCAATCCTCCGAGAGGCCTCCATACGCATAGCGGCTTGACCTGAGCTTCCTGCTTGCCAAATAGGTGCACGCATCTTCCTCCACCTGAAGACGACGTGAAGAGCGCAGAAGCTGCCAAAAATCCCCAATCAAGGAATAGACAGCTTCCATGGGACTTGAATCACGCTGTGATTATCAGTCAAATAGACAGATAGACAGACAGGCTAACCCAATTGCTTCATCTAGTATCCCCCCAAGCAACCGGTCGAAGGTCAAATCCTCCGTGCAGCGCGGCCTGCGCCAGAAGCTGCTGGAGACATATCCCGGCTTTGAGCCATTCATTGAAGATATTATGCCCAAGAAGGCTTCATTGGAAGCCGTGAAACTGTACGATACAACTCCCCTGGATTTCTCCAGCATCGGCATCTCCGCTCTCACCACTGCCTACACCCAAGACCGCAAGCTAACCAAAACAACTCCAGTCCCGACCGCGTGACCCTCTACACAATAGACTCCACCCCGCTCTTCTTCCAACCCATCGACGGACCGCCCGTCCCTCACCTCCGCCTCATCCACGCCTACCCCTCCGCCATCCCGACAATCCAGATCGACCGCGGTGCCATCCGCTTTGTGCTCTCCGGCGCAACCCTCATGGCCCCCGGTCTTACCTCGCCCGGAGGCCGGCTGCCTGATGCCGAGCATGCGCTTGAGGCGGGACAGATTGTCGGCGTTAAGGCTGAGGGTAAGGAGGAGATTTGCCTGGTTGGTATGCTGAAGGTTGGCACCGAGGAGATCAAGAGTAAAGGGAAAGGTGTTGTTATGGATGAGGGACATTATCTTGGTGATGGGCTTTGGAGATTGCATTTGGATTAGTGCGAATTGGATGGCATATACACAGTTATTAGGTCGTTTGTTTAGGCTTGGAACTATAGGCATGTATGGTGATTATGTGTTGGATGAATTGAATGAAATATTCCCCTGCATGAGTGTCCAGAATCCAGATATCGGTGAAGTCAACTGTCGAGTTCTACCCTTACCTCTACCTGGAAGTCAGTTTTTGTCGTTGTGAAGCAATCCTTCTTAGAAAATGATCTCTTCCTAACTACTGGCTACGACATCCTGAAACTGGGCGGTACTACTACTGGTAGAACCCAGGAGAAACTACATGTGAAGCAGAAGATAGCCGAGTGCAGCGAGCCCAGTCAAAAGACGCGAGAGGAACCATATCGCTGTAGCCTGTACGCAGTACGGAGTACGGAGTACTGCGATGATACGCCCTCTAGGTGCTTGAGTGAGACAGCAAATCGAACAAGACTAACAAGTACGAATTCGTTCTGTCGTGTTAAGCTACAAAGCGTAACGTCCGTCTGCACGGAGCTGTCAGCCTGCACACGACCTGGGTGGGGTATTATGGCTCGATGGCATACAGTAGAAGCTACAGGTGTTATTGATACTGTCAGGCAAGGTAGGACTAGGCAATTGAAACGAATCAATAAAACAGCGCAGGATGCGCACATTAATCTGGCGATGTAGTGTCGTCTACAGCCATAAACGAGACCTCGAAAGGCCAATTATCCTCTTTGCGAACCAAAAGGTGCACTTCTCATCACGTTTTGCATAACGAAAACATTTCAAGCCTGGGTTCTCACCATCCACAGTCTGATATTTGATTTGTACCTACTACACTGAAGTTTGGCATCACAGCAATCGGCAGGTAACCCGTCAGTACCAGCTTAGAGGTTGAAGCCGAGAACACCAGCCAGAAGACCAGCGACAACGCCGGGAGCAGCAAGAGCCATCGCACTACCCTTGGAGTGAGTTGGAAGGGCAACTGTAGTGGTCGTGCTACCAGCAGAGTCGGTAGCGTAAGAGGTGCTAGTTGCCAGATCGGAGTCGCTCGAAGTCTTGACAGTGTTGGTGGTAATTCTGGTAGTGGTGATAAGTTCAGTGGCTGTAGTCGAGGAAACAATGGTGTTGTTTCCGCCAGTGGTATGAGTGCCAATGGTCGACTCTCCCGTGGAAACCGCGGTGGTGGGAACACTGAACGTCAAGGTACCGGTGATGGTGAGCTCAGTCTTGGTGGAAACATCAGTCTGAGAAGTAGCAGTGGCTGAGGTACCAGTCGAGGTAGCTGAAATGATCGAAACGGTCAATGTAGAAAGTCCATCGGCGGTGGAAGCTTCGTTGGTGGTAGAGGCACCCTCGGTGGTAGAAGCGTTCGACAGGCCCTTAGCGGGAGGGACAACCTCGAACTGCGGAGACTGTGCCAGGATGCCGGTGTTCGGGACTGTGTTGGACACCAGGTTAACTTGGTAACCGATACTGGTGCAAGTCAGATATTAGTTTCCTTGAACATGTCCAAATCCGATAGACGGGGGACGGGTGGTTGATTCTTACCCATGGTCGATGTCCTTCAGACCAGGGACTGTGTAGGAGCCCTTGGTCGTGTCAATACCGGAGGCGACCCTCTCTTCAACCCTGGGATGGGCATTGTTGTTGACAATCACGATATCGAAGGTCTTGGGATCGGTCCTGATTCTTGTCAGTTTCACGTAAGCTGGGGAAACAACATATGGTATACACACTCGACGGAGGACCACTTCACGGTGAAGGGGACGGATACATCAATCGCGTTGCCATTCTCAGGTTCGGTGATCATGAGACCTTGACTGATGTTAGAAAGAGCCTCAGTCTACACGGGCGATCAACTTACCACCAACCGAGATAGCCAGAGGCAGAAGAATCAAAGTGACTGAGAGACGCATCTTGAGTCAATCGAAGTGTCGATGGACGATGAAACAATGTGATGAGGAGGGGAAGATGCGTGAGAGAGACGTTACCAGTCGAGCAAACACGCAATATAAGAGTGTCACCAGGTGACTTCCCTCATGTGATTCTTCAACCGCTGACGCGCCTTTTGACCCAGTTGCCTCCTGAGCCAGTCCAGCCTGATGACATCTTGATATTCCGATAACCGGGACGGCTCTGTTGTAGAAAGTGGAGCAAAATGTCTATTGCAGATCGGCAGACTCGAAAATCCAGGATGAACTGTCGATTTTGTCTGCCCTGCGTCTACGTCGGTAGGTAGTGGATGGTCGAAGTAAGATAATATCTACGTATCTAGTCGGAAGCGAGTGTACCTAGTTCTTCGTACACGTGCCCTATCTCTCTCAAGAAGTGTACAACATAGCCTTGGTGGCGGTAGTGCTGTCTACGTATCTGGCGCACCTCGATAAAGACATGGATGGGCCGCGACGCGCGATATCAGAATGTCCTCGAGCTGCGTGAGCTCAGGCAGGTGTGAGGGTACCCGATCCGGCTGTATCCCATTCAATTGACCATACAGCCATACTGGTTGGTCCTTGTCTGCCTTTCGGCAGCGCTGACACCGGGACACGCCCATCCTCAAGCTTCATGTCAAGCCACCACTCCAGGCAATGTGAGCAGGTCTTCATTTTGTAGTCTTGCTGCCGGGCCTGGAAGGGCAAAATCAAGTGGCAATCCCGACTGCTAACATCTTGTTTGTCTGAGTACGTGGGATCTGCGAGTACTGTTGGAGGTGCTGATGAAGGCGAAGGCCTTGATCTCGACTGGCTGACATTCTCATGGCACTGCAGGCATTGCATCGTCACTGTATCCACGCGCCTCGAGCAAAAGTGGTCGATGGAAGCCTTCGATTGGAACGGCCTATCCCGTGACACCCAAGGGAAAATCGCTGCGCAGGTTGCTGAAATGATCCAAGAGATGCACTCTATTGAGCTTTTGCAGCCTGGCCCCACTGGTGGAGGACCATGTCGGGGTCGGTTCTTCACAGATTACAGCGCTGGGCCGTTTATGGACACTGCTGAAATGGAAGCTTGGTTTAACCACAAGCTCGATATCTGCAAGAGCGTCCATCAAGCCCCAAATGACATCCCTCCATTCCATTTGACCAAGTTTGTTCTTACACACCACGACATCAGTCCTCAAAACCTGATCTTAGATCAAGATGAACAAGTGTGGTTGGTTGATTGGGCATATTCTGGTGCATATCCTCCTGTCTTTGAAAGCGCGGCATTGGCAATCCAGCCATTTTTCACTGATTTCAATAAAGCGGTGTTATCCCTTATTCCACGCTACCCTGAGGAGGAAAGGCAACTTGATTCAATTGCATATGGATTAACCACCGCGGCATTGGCCTAAGGGAGGCTTAAATGGAAGCGGACGACACCCGTCGCGGCGTACCATATCTCCCACCAGGTCAGAAATAGCTGGTTGAAGGAAATTCCGTTGGACAACAATGAGATTAAAACATTTCACAATGCTAAAATTCCTCTTGTTCGTTCGCTTCCACTTGTTCATGCTCTATACCTTCTGCTTGTCTCCAAAGGGGAGGAGAAATTACCCTCAACATGAAGCACATAGGGAAACGAATGTCCACCCAACCTAACGTGGATCCTCGTTGTTCGGGCACCCCGGATATTCGGGCAGGAACTTCAAAACATCAACTTTCCTACTTTTTTTAAACGCCAATTAATCAACCAGAAACCCATAAATTTTACTAAACTAAGTTTTGGGGCATTTGTTAAGAGAATGCCCTTTTTTATGACACCCAGAACAGGCGATTTGCCGACGCATAGGGGGTAAAACATGGAGTGTAGGTTCAACATAGGGTTCTAGAGCGGATGTAGGACGAGATATATATCTCACACTTGCACCTTCCTCACCACCAACATTGGTAGTAGGACCATAAAGCTCGGTTAAACCGCCTCTACTGGGTATTTGCTTCATTAGTTTGTCCATCTTTCTTGTCTGCTTTCTGTTCCATTCCCATAAATGCTCAATTTCATCCCGCATCAAGATACGCTCATCAACTAACTTGACCGACAATATTCACCCATTTGCGACTGCCATCCTGCAAAACACCCCTCCGACCGGTACAGAATGACTGTGTAATGTCATTTGTCACTGCAGTAACTCCCATTGCAAACCCTGGTTCGTCAAAGTTGTTGATATCATCCGAAGTGATACCATATTGAGCACTCGTTTTTCCAACAGGCTTGAACCTCTCAATAATGGTATTTGGATCTTCCAGCAAGTCGCGTTTATAGCTATAACCACGAGAGAATTGACTAGAAAGCTCGGGATGTCGTTTGATGTATCGTGTTGGCCAATTATTGCCAACGGTCTGGAGGGTATCCCCTCTGCGGGTTTCGAGTTGTATATTGGCTATATCTCTCGACATGGCGATCGTAAGAGCAGCACCTCTAGTAACCATAGAGATTAACCTATCCTGGATTGATCCTCTTAGTGATGGGTGAATTTATGGCTTGTAGCCCTCATGACAGACCAAATAGTAACCACCTGAGTCCCGCGTAGACCGCGGGAATTTGAAAGAGCGAGCAGCAGCAGCAATGGAGGTAACCCAGCCATTTTTAATAACCTTAATTACAAGCAGAATTCTGTCTACCTGCTCAACTAATTTCTAAGATTTTTGACCACGGATTGGTGGCATGGTAGGCATTTGAAAATTGGAGGTTTGGTGAGGAGAGGAAAATTGAGGTGCCTGCCCGAATATCCGGGGTGCCCGAACAACGAGGATCCACGTTACCACGACCACTGAAATCCCAACAAAATCGTGACGCGCTCCGGCACTTGCAGATGCAAAAAGGAAAGACTTTGGCATTTCTTTTAGAATACGCCACAATGGCAGCGCGAGTGCGATAATTTTTCACGCTTTTTCAAGATTGTTCTCAGCCGATTGCCAATACAGCCGGGCAATACTTCGAGCCAAGCGTCACGAGCAAACTTGAAGAGAAACGCTAACCGCTTCTGGCTCGTATGAAGCCTGAGGCTGCAGCCTCAATTCAAAACGGGTACTTACGTAGACTGCAGGTGTTCACTCATTAATCCTAGACGCAGATCTTCCGGTAAAGCCCCACCCTCTGCGCTATGTAGAGGGCTGGTGGATCACGATCGTCGACTCCGAACCTTCTATGTAAGCACTAGCAGAGGCCCCCTGTTCGTATAACAACTAAGTTCTGACCACACTGACAGATAGGTAGTGGAAGCCACAGAAATACAAACTCTTCGGTCTAACGGCTTGAAAACTTTCTCTGTTCCTGCCCAGGATTCATACAGTTAAGCGGAAGCGGTGCGCAGCAGAGATGAAGAGCAGACCAAAGAAGGGTGAATCTAACATGACAATCTATTAACCCTCGATGAAAAGATAAAGACGGCTGTAGGCCATGGCCCACCCAGTCACAACAAGTATATAGAAGTCTTCTCAAAGTCTATCGAGGTACCTGCAAAGCTCGTTTCCTGCAGGCCCGATCACCCGTGGTAGGCACAGGCTTTGCGAGTCGCAAGCACCAACAAAACGCATACTCGAGCGGAAGTAACAAGATAAGAATCCTATTGCAGTAGAAGGACAGGGTCACCGTAAAGATGGCCACCACAGCATCGAGCCAGTAGTGATTGGCGGTGGCGACAATGACGCTGAGGACCAAGATTGGATAGCAGATAGCGAGTGCCAAAAAGCCAAATTGGGTCAGAGATGACGTCTGCGTTGACTGTCCCCGGAGTCTCTGCAGTACTCCAGAGTAGTGCAGAAAGGTGCAGCCGATCACAAAGGCATAGGTGAAGTGAAGACTCGGCATGGCTGCAAATTGATTCACGGACTTTCCGCCGACCCAGATGCTTTCCGCGTTGCCTTGTCGGACGGTGTCGTAGAATCCGTACGAGTCCGGGAGCAATCGTGGCGGCATGCATGGGTAGAAGCAGAATACCAAGAAGGCCGCAAGATTCCCCAGAGTCATGGTCCGGCGGGCCAGGGCAAAAGATGCATGGTCCTTGGCAACATAGTAATACCAGGAGAGGAATCTATCAGGTCAGTCGATGTGTCGGTGCATTGCAGGCAGGTGGGCGTGGGATTCAATACTCACAACACTGTTCCGGGAATATGAATTAATGAATAAATCCGGTTGAACATGGTCAGAATGGAGGGATGATTTTGAATGAAAAAGGACTGGAAATCCGATTCCTGGATAGGGAAGACCCAGGACGCGGTGTTATGTTCAAAATTGAGGATGTCAATGGCGTGGTCTCGCGCCACTTGGACGACTCCTATCTGGGCCGGGGAGAGCCACTGTGCTACTCCTTTGGTCACGGAATAGAACAGATAATTCATGATCCAGTAGAACATCTCGACCAAAAAGGGCAGTTTCTGCAAGATTCTGCTGTGATAATAGTGCGCCCAGCGTGACGAGTCTGGCGTCTTGATGCGGAGCCCGAATACAGTCTCCGATTTGGCATGAAGCTCGCTGGCGAGTTGAGCATCGCCCTCTTCCAAGAGAGCGTAGTCTCCAAACCGGGCTTGCTCTTCATTGGCACTTTTACTGGAGTCTCGGCGGCGATTCACAATCAACGATCCCACCATAATCCCCACCACCACCTGCACACAGAATTAATATCAAAGGCTCTCGATAGGCCCGGGGAGGAGGGGGGGGACATACAATCGGCTCCAGCCATGCGTGAGACGCTAATTGGGGTTTACCCAGGTCGGGTGTCTCGCGAGTAAAATTGGTCGCCATATTTATATATATAAAGATGGTCAAATGGCCTTGTTTCCCCCGAAGCCAAATCGTGACCAATGGTGAAAGAGATTCCTCCTACAGGCTTGGAAATCCAAGCAAAAATGAGGAAAACACAGAGGAAGGGGGGACGCGAGATGCGAAGGCTGACCGGATGAACATGTCCGAGGCTGCATAACGAGAATACTCAAAGGTGGAGATTGACCTCTCTCATGATTGGTGCGCGTATTCGTGTTAGCTTTCGCTTTTCGCTTCTTCTTTCCTTGCTTCGAGCTCACTAGCTTCATTCAAGCTGGTTGTATTTCTCTATTTCATGTTGAATTGTCAATATATCCTTTGTCTCGGGCAAAGTATCCTCTGTGTTGTGACTGTTGTCCTTGTTTCACAACTCTAAAGGGGAGATCAATTCCTTGACCTGGCTGTAACAAAAAAAATAATATTTAAGCAGAAAGTTTATAAGCCACGCTAGTCCAGATCGGGTCCAATCATGCAGTTGCTCCTTGGCACCAAAGTGGGGGAATTCCAGCCAATCAGAAACAGGTGATTTGCCACTAAATCGAGTCGTCCCGTGACTGACCAGACCGACGACTCAGAGATTTGCATTCCAAAATTTACCAAATGTCTACGAAATGGAGCTTACAATTACTACTCCCATCATAACATCATATGAACAGATATACCTAGTGATATACAGTATTATATTTGTATACTATCAACCAACATGTATGAGAGAAAGCAGCTCCCAGTTACCAGATGAGAATGCTGGATGATTTTCGGACTCTGGATCCGAGCGAATGAAAGAGTTGGAAAGGAACAAAACCATGGCAACCTCTCTCCGCAATACAATGACTAGGGGACAGGCAAAGGTAGCCCCTACTTCGGGCGCATTGGAGCAGCACCTGGGTAGGGCTTGAGGCTCCCCTCGAGACTGCGAAGCCCTGGAGCTGGGCATGCTTGTTGATCGCTTCAACAGCCTGCTCAATTGAGCGATACAAGGGCTTGCCAAATTCAGAGATAGACGAGGGAGGGAGGGCGTTGAAAATGATAGACATGATGAATGCAGAGGCTGGATACGGGGGATTGACGGCGTGACGCGGGCGGGAATATGGAAATTGGCAATGAATCAGCGAAGAAACAGGATACGGATACATCTGACGTACATGGATAGAGGAACATCTGAGAAGCATGTGATGGCCTAGTATAGGTCATGGCAACGGCTTTTGTCCCAGTTTGAACCTTGATGGAATGATATACCTATCTCATCACCATTTCCCCATCATGCAAGCCCTCATTAGTACACGGAAGTTAACACAACCACGGGGTTTTATAACCTAGAACATCGCCGGGCGTCACTTCGACACACCAAGAGCGAGCTGGGAGGCGAAATTAACTTGCAGTTTTTGTTCACAAGGTATTGCCGTATTGGGAACACGACCTCGAGCTCTTGTTGGATTATTCTCGTGTTGGTCCCTACCGGCATACCGAACTGTCTGTGTTTGGTGTTGACAAGAAAGGCTACAAAAGGTATAGTGAGTACAGAAGGTTCATTGGGTAATAAGTCTAATCAAACAAAATGCTGTGGTCCATCCATGGATAAACAGATATGGTCATAAGCCATCCAATGGAGGTCAATGCCTCTCACCACTAGGGATCCATTTGTAGAGAGCTCCATGCCGGTTGGGTTGGTCGGGGTGCATTAGACGCAACATCACCTGGAAAAGTGCTCCAAGATCAACCTAATCCCATTCGGAATCCATCGCGCCTTCCAAATATTTTCCATCCCCTCCCCGTTTCACTTCAGATCCCTCATCTTCCTGCTCTTCGGGCTTGCCGAAAAGGATCAGAGGCCTAAATGGGTGGAACAATTTTCGCTTTGGTCCCTTTGGCCTTTCCACCTTAGCCTTCGCCCTCCGAATCGCTGTAGACGCAAATTTCTTCGCAAACGTCTCTAGTCCAGGCTTGACAACATCGTAGTGAGCGTCGTGCGCCATTTCGTCCCAGAACTCCAGGATCCCCACCCAGTCTCCCCTTGCTAACCTGTAGTTTCCGGTTTGACAGATGTCCCAGTGCAGTCTGAGTTGGACAGCTAAATTACTCCAGATATCTATAGAAAGTGAGATGTTAGAACAGAGGTTTGTACATCAGCGATAATCGAAAAGTAGAAAAGTCTAAGAACATACCTTTGATGAAATTCTTTCCAAGCGGAGATGTCTTATCCCAATCCAAGAGCCGTTGAATCCAGTAGAACACGTCGGCGAAATCCCGGGGGTTGAAATTATGACGAAAGTACGAATGTAGAGCCCCTGGGTCCGTCATGTTCTTGAGGACAATGTCCTCGGTAACAACGTCCTCAATGTACGCCTGGTTACAACCTATTAACCTCTGCAAAAACGAGAGAACTCGATAGTAAAAAAAACTTACCTTGAAGCGTTTCATCGTGGTGCTCTTCCAACCACGAGTCCAATTGCCAACGTCTTTGTACAACTGATTGTACTCGTAAGTGTTACTGTCCAGGTTGGGAGAGATCGTCCGAATCAACTTGTCCGTGTCCTCATATGCTGTGAAGTAGCGAAGGTAATGCCACCGTACGACTTCATTGAGACGTTCTCGGTCACCCACTCCCTCTTCCTGGGTAGACACTGTGTTGGGAGGTGGGTTCCGACGACTGTAGGTTCTCCTCTTCGGGGACGGGGGATCACCGGAGAAATACGTAACAAAATTGCTTGACGAGGGACTGTTGCTTCCATCACTGGTGGATACCGGGGTCTCACACTGTGTATGCTTCATTAGTATCAGTACTGATTATAAAAAGGATGAATATTCAAGACAACGATAATAACATACCTCCCGGTTACGCTTTCCTAGCTGGCTTTTGAACCTAACGGGGGATCTTCTGTAAATAGAGCATGGTCATGACCGCGCATGGATGCCGGAAGTGGCGGGGATGAAGGTGGTGTTCGATTTCGGGTATTGTTGTGAGTAGCCATCATGGATGGAGAGATCCCTCGTATGATGGTGTCAAGTAGGATGGTTTAAGGAAGATCGAGGGAGTAAAGATGAGGAGGAAGTGGATGGGGGTGAAATAGGTACGCGGATGTGGCTCCATCGCGCTGATCGCGCTAGTGACACGTTTCGCGAGCGCGTTTCTGTCCCATTAGATGGATATTTTTCAGGTTAGAAGGTTTTAAGTGGTGACTAATATAATAATCTATGCGTTAGCACTTCGGAAGATCGTAATTGCTCAATGGAATATCATTGTAGGCCGAATGAAGATAATTATTTAGATCGACTGGAATGCAGATATGAAAGTGTGGGGAAACCGTATTCTCACTATCAAGATAAGATACCGTATCTGATAAGATACCGTATCTCAGGGTCTACCGTATTTTCGTTGCATACTGTACAGTGTCATTGGTTGTTCATCTTCCTTTCGTACCTGAGCGTAACATTAAACTAAGCATCCTACCTCAAAAGACCTGCGCGTAGAACAATGCCCGTCGGTCTGGTACTTGAGTGAACTTGGTAAACGAGAGTCGCGCACGCAATGGATGCGACTGTTACGGAAAGGGAAGACAGCAGAAGCCATGAGACTGGACATTTACTAGTTGATGAGTTCAGTATTAAGTTAGCTAAAGATAGTGGTGCAGTCCATCACCCTGGCCTAACCTGCGACAGCGACCATGACAACCGTTCTCCTATGCCCATGGTTTATTCCCGGTGCCAGAGCCTTGCTTCCCCCGGGGACGTTGCTCACGTTGCTTTTCTGCAGAGTTTGGGTCACCGGGCGTCTCGTTGACTTTCGTTCTTAGTAGCGAGAGGCTGCTGACCGCAAGAAGGTCCTCGAGGTTGGTGCCTCCATCGGGCGCAAGCCCACCACAGTCGCCGAAATCTCTCAGAATCTTGTCGATGATCTCCCCCTGGCCACTCATATGTAGGAAGTTGCCAATACACGCGTGGATTTGGAGAAATCGGGGGTCTGGAAGTTCCCAACTTCCTTTGTGGACCCTGAAAGCGACGAGCGAGTTCTCGGGCAACTCACGTAGTACACTTGTTGGGACCGCCCCTGGAAAGGCCTTGATCCGGTACTGGTGAGGCACGCCGGCTGCTTCAAAAACGATGTTGAATTGACCGAATTCTTTGTGAAACCGCTGGTCTAGCATCATCATGTTCTTCTCCGAATTGATCTGTTCTGAGGTGAAGGACATCTCACGAAGAACTGGAAAATATCGCTTCAGATTGACCCAGATACTCGCATGTCTATTAAATACCTCGCTGTCACTGGCCCGAAACGATCCAAGAGCAAATGGAATGATGTGAGCAGCTTCAAGACGGGTCGTTAGTGCGTTGGGTGGATGGTCGTGGTCGAAACTGTAATACCCCGTTGCAAGGCATTTATTCCCATCTCTCTCTAGGCAGTGGCGCCGGAGTTGCAACTGGGGGTTTCTGGTGATGGGCTCGATATTGAGGCCCTTGAGAGTCTCGGTTGAATCTTCAACCCCAGAACGCGGAGACGGAGTGGCTTCGGTAGGTGTCTTGCCGCCATGCGCTCGCATGGGTACTACTAAACCAGTCCTGATACTTTCGACCAGTTGCCGAAGCTCTTCGTCGGTTTCACACGCTAAAATATCTTCCACCAAATTGTTGCTTCCGTCAGTAGTTAGTACCTTGCAGAAGTCACGTAAGAAGTCAGTGGTATTGTCCACCGTTCCAGATGGAATATAAGCTCTCAGCCTTGGGCTCAGCTTTCGCTCCATTTTCTAGCTTGATTATGAGAACACCGAGAAGACTTGAAGGCATAGAAGGACTCACCGTCTTGGATGAGGACGACATCTTACTGATCACCCAGCTTGGGGTCAGTCTGGAGGGTAATTAGTTCTGGTTAAAGTAAGGCGGCCGATTCAACTTGTCAGTCGAGGACATTCGAAGGTTTTGTTTTTGTGATGCACTGATGATATTGATGACTGGGTACGATCGATTGGTTCAAGGCTTGGCTAAAAGGCCCGATGACGAAGAGTGCGGATTGGTTGGTGGGGAGCTGTGCGAACGGCGCAACTCAAAGCCACTTAAGCCACTTAAGCCATCATCTGGCAGGAAAATGGGAGTGTGAGATCACTTTGAATTTATTATCTTAGATCTAACTATTCTAATGCTCATTGATTATCAAGATGGATCTTCTGCAGAATATGGGTTTTCATCTGATAGATCACCATCTCGCCCGCTGGGAAGAGGGGACAGGGACGAGGTTCGGGAAAGAGATGACCACGATGGCGACCTGACTGCTAGGTTCAACCCCAGGCCATGGATTTCCGCAGATCCAAACCGAGTGACCGCGCCAGAGGGTGCGCCCTTGGTGGCAGGCCGTGAGTCGGATCGTAGACCAACTCGGGCAATCGCGCGCTTGAGCATATCCCCAGAAGCATCCAGTGCAATGAGGAAGCGGGCCAGCTCAGCACACAACTCCCAGTCGCCCTTTTGGGAGGCGAGAGCAATTAAACGAACGACGTATTCTTCGATGCGGCCGTCATTCCCTTGCTCCTCATCGTCCTCAAAAGCTTGCAGCACAAGCAGGTAACCAACGGCGGTTTTGAGGGCATCAAGTTTCAAGGCCTGTTCGAACAGGTCTTTGGGTGGAGGCAGGTAGGTGAAAAGCGTTCGCCATGACCGGAGCTCGGTTTTCCGTGTGCATTGCACAACAATCTCAAGGTACTCCCTGACCGGCAGAGACGCCTGAAGAAAAGCGATGACAGTGGGAAGAAGTGGTTCCGCGCGTTCTTGTGGTTTCAAACTCTTATTGGCTCGGCTGATATTGTCCACTTCGTCATCCAGTACGTGATGAAGCAGGATCTCCAGTCCATGGGCAAAATAAGACAGATGAGAGAAGTGACGACAAAGAGCAAGGGCAGCAGCTGTGCCAACATTGATAAGGCCATATTGGAGGATATATGGGAGGAAGAGGTGCGTCTAAGGCCCACAAGTCAGCAGAGAAGAAGTTTCAGAGAGAAGGTCACCTACCCGGATGGCAAACTTCAGAACAGTAAATGTCACGTCGCGTCGTTGGATCATTTCTGATTCAACGCCGAGCACGATGCCCTTGTTCAGCAAGACAGACAGTGGATAAAAGTCCAGAGGGATACTGAGTGGCGCCGGCACCGTCTCCTCCCGCAAAATATCTTCAACATCATTCCAAGCTAACAAATCTTGGCCACGGAACATCCATAGCGAGTCCCTAAGTGACAGACTGTTGTGAGGGGGCTCCAGTGCCATGTCAACCGAAGGACTTGCAGGCAAGGGTTCATCCATCTGGGGTGAGAAATTGAAGGATAACTGGTCACGCATCAAGATGTAATACTCCACATCATGGGATATTACGCGCATGTCGTATTTGAGATCGCCGGCATCCGACACAGTGGGCTGCAACAGGACCAAATTTCCGTCAACGAGTAGAAGAACGGATGCGACTTTCACGTCTTGCGATGGCTCACCATTTCCTGCGTTCCCGTCAGTACTATGCTTCAAAGTCAACCAGAGAAGAGAACAAGATCACTCACGTATTTGCTCCTCGGGTAAGACCCAGCTGATTGATCGGACGCGAGTTGGTGCGCGGACAATGCCATTGAACGCGATCTGCCCAACTGGGACGAGGGTTATTTGGGGTTGTGTTGAGTTGATGATATAATGGTACAGAATGTTATCGTAGGTATAGACCAAAAGAGAATCTTCCCCAGAGGCGCCAATGAACACAACCGGAGATGGTAAATATTCGGTGAACATGATCGAATTGTTACCGAGAGAAGCCTCGCGTGAATACAGGCGGATCTTTCAAGCCAAGTCAGGGTTGTCAAAACATAATGCAGGTTGGACAAGTACGGTACCTCGTATGACCCGTCGCTCTCGACTGCTGTGATCAGTATGTGACCGTACCAACACATGCCTCCCCGCACCGCGAACGAATGCTCGGCCTGTGAATCTTCAAATACTTTCCATCGTCCACTGTTGACGCTGTAGTGTGCGAGACCCCGTCGACCTGCGATTGCAACATATCGTCCATCTTGGGACACGACGCAAGATCGAATCGGCCACTGTGAATGGAGATATGCGGGAGGGTACTGGGCATGATGCCACAATGAATCCTTTCCTGAGATCGTCATGAGATCTGGAAGATCATGCCCTCGGTAGAGGATGAACTCAGTCCCCGTTTGCAGCAAGCCTCGAGCCAAATTTGCAGACGAAAAGCAACCAGTCAAGGCACTGCGGGCTGTCTCCAGCGCCCACAGGCGACGGTCGTTCCGTCCAGACAAAATGATATCTGACCCACCGCCAATCCAACATCCGTCCGCAACTCCAGTCAACCAATCCTCCCCATTGGTCTTTGCCAACTTCGAGTCCACCGAAAAGCTATTCCCCCCGGCCTTTCCAAAGACACTCCATATTGCCCAGCCATTTTCAAACCCAGCAAAGAGACAATATCCATCTGGGGAATAGCTCATGAAAGTTAGAGCGCCGGTGGTAGCAGGCGTTGCTGGCAGATGGAGCTTCTGTGAAAGTGGGATGTTGCCCATGTAATCCTTCGCAGTGTAGACTAGGACCTCACCGTTGGAGCAGCTCAGCGTTAAAAGGGAGAACCGGGCATTCACAGTCACCTTGAGCGCCTTTTCTCCGTCATCTTTCGGATCGTGGAAGCAATGTCCATGAAACAGACTTTTTACTTCATGGTCTTGCTGTGTCCCCAAATCGCGTTGCACAGCATATGCTTGACCATTGCTGGTAATCCAGATCAGAAGATTCATTGCACGATCATAAACCATGTCCACGATAGAGACCTTCTTGGGGGTTTTCAGAATGCGACTCAATAACTCTGAGGTGGTTTGGGTTGTTCCCGCCTCAGGCGTCCAGCGAATGCATTGTATGGCTGGTGGTTTCACAGTGGCGACGACAAGTTCTTGGTCCAGCGCCAGCGCCTTGACGATTCCCGACTCGACCTTGATCGCCATTCGGAAGCGGATGCTCAGGTCGCCAACCACATTGGCCTCTTCAACTGAAGAGAACAGAGCTAACTGTTGACGGCGATGATGTGTGGAATGGTCGAATCGTTGTTGATAAACTCGAGTTGTTGAGGCCGATGCCACCGAGTATGTGAGCAGGTAACCGTTCAGGGTCTGCACAACCAGTATAGTTGAATCCGGGCGCATGAGGAGTGAGACATTGGGGCCATATGTTTCCAGGGAGAATCTAGAACGGGTGACAGCGGTAACCACTGCTGTAGGCTGGACTGGTTGTTAGTGACCAGCTCCAACTCTGTCCATGAACCATGACATCACCATCAACATACCCTAGTCTGCCAAAGAGCAATTGACGACTCTGATATTGTAGCAAACATCAGACCAGAGCGAGATACGCAGATTCCCTTGATAGCTTCCTCTCCCCATCCTGCTTTGCCTGTTTCTGAGGGAAGATTGGTTCGCGACTCATTGGGCAGGGAGCCTGGAGACCCATGTTGAGCACGATCGTCGTTTGTGTTCTCGTTAATGTCGGAGGAGCTGCGGTCATGGATCGAAATCGATTCCTGGATATCGTGATCGTCATCGGAGGGGACATAGGCAATGTTGGGCCCGTTGACCGCGTAGACCCGGGGAACCCCATTGGGCCAGTACATTGCTCAGGTTGGGTTTAGGGGGAATTATGCACAAAGCTCACCTGGAGTCATCTCCAGCAATCGATTCTCCGTCAGCAGAGCAGACAACCCCCTATACACACACAATTCGAGCGCTAAAACAGAAAGTCCAACGGGTTGGAAACAGACCGGGGAATCGATAAGCTTCGATCACGTGCCGGAGCTCTTCCCCCGCATTGCCTCATCTGTTTCTACTCTTTTTTTTTCACTCTTCCCGTGTTAGTGATTCATGTACATCTTTTGTCTTTCAATTTGAAATATCACTTGAAACATCACTATTATGGTAGGACTTGCACTTGCTGTCTTAGGCTCGTGCTAACTTGATGACAGGCTCCAACCGATAGCAAGAAGCGCTTGGCTTTGGCCATCATCGATTTCCTGGGCTCTAGTCTGAAAGATGGCACACTTACCGCCGACGATGCCGAGTCGATCGAGATCGCACAGTCTTGTATCGCTGATACTTTCAAAGTTGACCCGACCGATGAAGCTGCTGTGAAAGATGCCGTGGGCGGACAATCGCTGGTGGGAATCTACAGTGTCTACGAGAAGTTGCGCAACAAGTCCACCCCGCCAGCCACTGGCGCCGGCGCTGAGACTTCCGGAGATGCGAAGCCCAAGGCGGGCACACCTACACCGGAATCCGACAAGCTGAAGTCCGAGGCTAATGCCCTCATGGCCAAGAAGGACTACGCCGCTGCCATTCAGCAATACACCAAGGCTCTCGAGATTGCTCCAGCGAACCCCATTTATCTTTCCAACCGCGCAGCCGCATACTCCGCTTCCGGCCAGCATGAAAAGGCTGCCCAGGATGCCGAACTCGCCACCGCTGCTGATCCCAAGTACTCCAAAGCGTGGAGCCGTCTCGGTCTCGCTCGCTTCGACCTCGGAGATTACCACGCCGCCAAGGAAGCATACGAGAAAGGTATCGAGGCAGAAGGCAACGGTGGCAGTGAGGCCATGAAGCGTGGTTTGGAAACCTCCACTCGCAAGCTGCAGGAGGCCACTCGTACCAGCGAGCCTCCTTCCGAGGAACTTGACACTGCACCTGGTGCCTCACGTGGTAGCGGTGGTGGTATGCCCGACCTTTCTTCCTTGGCCGGCATGTTTGGTGGCGGCGGCGGTGGTGCCGGCGGCGGTGGTGCCGGCGGAATGCCAGACCTGGGCTCCATGATGAGCAACCCGATGTTCGCCAGCATGGCACAGAATCTCATGAGCAACCCTGATATGCTTGGAAACTTGATGAGCAACCCTCGTCTTCGTCAGATGGCAGAAAGCTTCGGCCAAGGTGGCGGCGGCGGCGGCATGCCTGACATGTCCAGCCTGATGAGCGATCCCAGCATCGCAGAGATGTAAGTCTACCGAATGCCCAGGAATTCACCTACTGACAACTTGTTCATAGGGCTCGAAACATGATGGGCGGCGGTGCCGGCGGTGCCGGCCCTGGAAAATAGACCCAAAACCTGGAAGAGGGAATAAAATGGGAAGGCTCCATCTGATATACCATATAGCAAATCCATGTTTCAAAGCCTTAGAGTCTCCGTAGATATCGAAGCACTGGCAGCCCGAGGCCGTGAATTGTTGTCCTTTTCTCTTCCTTTCTTCCTGTTCTCGTCTGCCTCCCGTTCGCCTTTCAGCCTGGATCCATGCCGGAGGACTTTCTCCTCTTCTGCTTCTGGCCACTTGAACGCAACCGCAAAGAGGGAGGAAATGTTCCAGAACTCAGGTCTCAACGTGGCCTCGACCTGCTACCTCAGGCTATAGCGGGACCAGAGACTTCTTTTCTATTGGATCGTCCGTCGTTCGAATTGGATCATCGAGACCATTCCATCTGAGACCCCCATCACTGTGAACACTACCGGCGAGATCTCTTTCTATGCTGGAGTCACCGTAAGAGCTCATTGCCCAGCGCAGCCTCGGCCTAGCTCGACAAGGCCGCAACAAAGGTAAAGGTATGGGCAAAGGAAAGGCAGATTCGGGAGGAGTTTAGATGTCAAGTTCTATGTTGTACGATTGTCAGGTAGGTAGGATGCTCCTACAACTATGTATAGTCAAATGAAGGTGGAAGAAATCTATTCGTATATTTACACGATTTTAAGCATCTGCACGTCTCAGAGACCAGACCAGGTCGGCCCCAACAGAAACCAAAAAGAAAACGAACTGATGCAGTCATACAGGGCGGCGAGGGGAGAGTGAAAATAGAATGCACACAGACGCCAACAGAACACCTCAAGACCCGTGAAGATGGCATCGGATAGAGTCCAACACATGATAGTCTATGGAAAAAGCAATGGAAAAGTTCAAGACTGCGCAAGACCTGCGCTTGGAATACACCAAGCAGCTAGTAGTCCGACAGAATAAAGCATTAATACATGAAGAAAGGAAATTCTGTTTCACCAGCGAAGGCACGGAGTCACAGTCACTGGAACAGGCATAACCGTAACAGGCGCCAGGATCCACCTGGCTTGATATCAAATAGTCGTATTGTACAGTTGAGATGGATAGGAGTTCAGATGCAAGAGAAGGGTCCATGTGACGATATACCGACGAGAAGATGGAGAATGATCAGCAATGTATAGGCTGGAAACCGATCATGTTGTGCTCTTAGATGTAGTCACGGGCAGCCTTCTGCAGCTCGATCAATCTCCAGCCCCGGGTTTCAGGGTTGTTGACCTCATCGGGAATCCGAGTGAGTCCGATGGCGTAGGTGACGAGCTGCACCTTGTCATCCGTGCCAGCGGCCAGCTCGCCGGTCTTGATCTTGCGGTAGACGTGGATTTCCTGGGTCCGGCAGGTGACAACAAAGACGGGAATGTCACCAGGGTCCAAGATACGGGCGTGAGAAATGTCCACACCGCGGATGTCCAGGATGCGACCGTCCGACTTCAAACCGGCAGTGGTGTATTGCTTCGCGAGGGCAGCATAAACGTGGAATTGAGCATCTGAGAGCCAAAGCTTGAGGGTCTCGACATCTCCCTTAACGTAAGCGTCGAGAACTTCCGGCAACATGTAATCGCGCATTTCGCGTAGGAAAGGTTCCATCTGGAAGTTAGGATCGATCTCCCGGAATTTCTTGATCACCTGGGCGGTCTCATTCTCAGCGAAGAAGCCGGCGACGCGATCCGAGATGCTCCGGGCCGTGCTGATGAGGGGATTCTCGGACTCGTTGTAGTTCTCTTTGATTGAGAAAAGCTTCTGCATCATGGGGTTGGAGTCCTTGAACTCTCGCCAGGAGTCCTTCCATGCGGAATCCTTGTGAAGAGTGATGTTGGTACCGGCACTGGAGACACGAATCAGTCAGACATGTTAAACTTGAGGGATGTTCTCAACGAAACTTACTTGGGATCCTCAACGCGCTGCTCCACGCGATGGAACTTGCCAGACTTGAGCTCCTGTTGCTCCCGAAGCTGCCGCTGTCTGCGACGCTCCTCCTTTTCCACCCAGCCGCCGTAACGGGAGCTGCTGCCATCATCGATGGCTTCCTTCACACTCTTGTATGCTTCGGTTTGGCGAACAGGCCTGGTGGCTTTCTCGAGGCCTTCTCCGGTTGCGTTGACACCCTTGCGAACGCCCTTGACCACGCTGGTGTTCCAAGTCCAAGCCGCTCCCTTTCCAATGACTTGACCGGTAGTCTTCAAGGCCGTGGAAGTTTTGGATGTGGTAGCATTGGATGCAGCCTCGTAAGCCGCGCGCGCACGTCTGACATTCTCGTTTTCGGTGAATTGGTGAGCCGACGATGCCAACGCTTTTGTGGACTCTTCCCATTCCTTGGAAGCTTTGAACTCGGACTGCAAGGTCTCACGGAAGACTTGCCAAGGAGACTTGTCTCCATGGGGTGGTGGCGGAGCCTTCTCTTCTTGCTTTTCCTTTCCTTCCTCCTTGGAATCCTCGTGCTTTGACTCGGATTCAGCGTCCTTGTCCTGTTTTCCCTCCTGTTGCTTTTGCTGTTGTTGCTGTTGCCAAAAGGAGGTTGCGACATGGAAAGACCGAGTCAAAGGGAGGGCGGCGAATGGCGAGATGAGTTGGGGGACTGAGTGAGAAGGGGATTGAAGAATAGCTCGGTGGCTCTTAGTGGAAAGTAAATGCGTCTGAGCTGAGACAGTCGAGTAAGATCCGATGTGAGCAGACAGTCGGGAGGAAGCTCTGAGAGTCGGTGTCTGGGACCGCAAGGAAGCGACTCGTGTCGCCGACATCTTGGTCAGAATCATGCTCTGGAGCGTAGACTGCAACGAATAATGGGTTGTAATTGGGAATGATGGTAGAGATAAGATGGTTTCCAGCCCAGCCTGGACGCGATATGAAGAGGGTGTGATGGAGAGAGGCGAAAGATCTCGGGGAAGGGAAAAAGTGCTGGTGCCAAGACTTCGAAAAACTTCCAGCGTTTCCCTTCGGTCCGACAACGGCTCTACACCACCTGCACTTTGTGGTCAATTCGGCACTCTGCATTGGTGGATTGTTCTCAATTCCAAGACAATTTGCATTCTCTTACCTACCTTCTCGTTTAATCCCCTTTCTTCGAGGTCTGAAGACCTCCATCGCCGCGATGAGCTCCTTCACCATGAACACGTTGACGAAGGCATTGCCCTCAGTGTGCCGTCAGACCCCATCTAGGGTCTATAGCTTGAGCATCACACGTCCTTTTTCCTCCGCAAGCGCCCAGCGCAGTATCCGGTCTGCGCACAACGATGGCGGCGACATTGAGAGGCAGATGCTGAATCGAGATGCGGAGACACCTTCTGATTCCTCCTCGCCGCTGTCTGCAATCACACGCATGATGCAGGGCGAGAGATCAGGCACATCCTCCTCTCGCGGCCCCTCTGGCTACTCCCGAATGGCAGAGAGCCTCGAGGCCGACATGATCAAAAACCCCTACGCCGACCGAGCTCCCCCCCCACCACCTGCACGTCTACTGCCACAAGCACAACACAATCCTCACCTTGACCCGACCAAATGGCAACCCCCTTCTGTCCATTGGATGTGGCCAGATTGGTTTCCGCAAAGCTGGTCGCTCCGGGTTTGACCCGGCCTATCAGCTCTCCGCTCACTTCATGAGTCAGATCCAGGAAAAGGGCTTCCTGTTGGAGATCGAGCGCCTGGAGGTGGTATACCGTGGGTTTGGAAAGGGTCGCGAAGCATTCACAAAGGTGCTTTTGGGCAATGAGGGACGACACATTCGAGGACTTGTTGCGCGAGTGAGTGACTCTACCCGGTTGAAGTTCGGTGGTACTCGTAGCAGACACGAGCGTAGACTGGGTTGAGTTCTTCAGTTGGAAGTGGGATCTTACTTCTATCTTGATTTGGTTACTTGTGTGCTGTGGCGTCGTCCTGGATTGCATCGTGCGAAGCATCCGCAATCTCTTTTGTGCTTTTATCTAGATGGCATGTTGCCATCTACCCTCTGTATATTAGAAATATCATGACTGTGACTACAAACCAGATCCCGTGCATCTTAATCTACCCAATAGGATCGAACAATCAAGCTTGAAGGTCTTGAAGGTCTAGCTCCAGTCGCATTGTAAAGAATTCCATGGCTAGATGGAGGAATTACCTAATGCGGATTAGCGCCTATCACGTTGTCGATCACGTTCTCGATTCACTCTCTCGACACATGCGCTTCTGCTTCAACTCGGATCTTTTGTGCTTTGCCTGTTTTCTTGCGATCTAGCATTGTGATTTTCTTAACTTGGTCCAGATTCCTTTCCCGAAGCCCACCGTGGTGACCGAACATTGAGCTGCTGCCTACTGAACGCGACCTACCCTTCCCCGCGAAATCTTACGCCCCGTATTCCCTGCTGCAGAGATCTGAGACGGACGGCTTGATGATTGCTAGAGTCCTTCGACTGGGCCGTCCAAAACCGTTTGGATGCACCCTTTAAACCCTTTTCTCCGTGCCTTCTTTCGAAGCACTGTTCCGGGCCAGTGTATACCAGTGGAGAATCATGTAGGTGAAGCCTGTGAATGTGTTGACGGATCCGTCGGAGTGGCTAATTGGTGTCGCGTGTGCCCTTCAGGTCTTGCTCGTCCCCACCACAGACTCTCTCATCGGTTCGCGCGACCGGGAGTCCAATCTGCTGTACTCCGATCTTGTCGCGTCGGAGGAGTTTCTAGGAAGCCACGTACTCCGCATCCCTATCCATCCTGGCTCGGCGAATTCGAAAGAGGACAACAATGTGCGAGACAATCGAGGGAAGGCCAAGCAGGTGACAACATTCAACGGAAGAACGGTGATAATTAAAGACAACTCAATATACAGCAACAAAGGTAAGACCCCTCGCTCCTGCATGCGCTCCTCGAGATAGGCCAGCTGACATCAATGATATGAAACCAGGTTTCAAATCCCTGACGCAAGCCCAACTTCTTTCCGACGCGCTCTATACTACTCCATCCAATGAATTGCGCCCATGGCTGATCTACTACATCTCCCGGCCGTTGATCGGAACATACGATCCCGCCAGAGTCATACCAGCAGTCGTCCCTGGGACTGACTCGGAAACTGTACCAAGTGCTGCGGACACAAAATATGGGAATGGAAGTTCAGTTGGGACCCCGCCAAAGCAAGAGATCAGATCCTTTGGCGAACTGCTGGCCAATTTCCCGATGATTGCCAGGCAGATGCACCCGGGCTTGGAGAGATTATTTCAAGAGTTTGGGAAGGAACTGGGAAAACCATTGCCGCCACCTCCTTCGCGATCCCCATCTGCATCCGGCACTGAACGCGCCCACAAGCCCTCCCGCGCCGAGTCTTGGACGGACGAGAGTTCTTCCATCCGTAGCTGGTCGTCACGCAGCAGAGGGCGATTGCCCTTCAACTCCGAAGAATATTTCGAGGATGATGAAGATCTCATGCGTCGCAGCTTGGAAACAGCCGTGACTGCAGCCATTGATCTTTTTCGCCTGGTCGACAAACAGCAATTATCCCTACTTGGTGCGACCACTGACCTCACCGGGCCACTTGTTGAGCGAATGATAGAACGTTATGTCGCGGAACAAGTTCATGAACCGCTTCTTTTCCCTCGTCTTTGTTCGTTCCGCCAACCAGAGGACATGGAGTTGGATTCCCGCATTCGCCAGATGGAGAGCATCGATGTGTCGCAAGTCGGGATATCCGTTGAAGGTGGACGGGAAGGAAAGCGAGAACTGACTCGCCGACTTGGGCGTGGCGTGGAAGAGTTTCGGAAGATCAATGATGCTAGATGTCCTCATGATATGCTGAGTACTCTTCTCGGCACAGTCAAGGTTATATCCTTCCCCGGAAGCTATGATCAGCTGGGTGGCCCGGCATCTGAGAAAGGAACCTCGTCGGTGACCATCAACGCCGACGTTCTGGTTTCATTGCTACTCGTTATTGTCATTCGATCCCAAGTTCGACATCTTCAAGCTCGATTATTGTACATGCAGCACTTTATCTACATCGATGATGTCGATAGCGGCGAAATGGGATATGCTTTGAGCACATTGGAAGCTGTCTTGATGTATCTCGTCACCGATTCCGCGGGACTACGACGTGCCAGCGCTAGGAATAGACGGCTGTGGCAAGCAACAAAAGCGGGCAGAGTGACGGATATGAAATCAATACTGGAACCGAACGAGGATCACGAGTCGATGGACGAGGCGACTCCGCCAGGGCCAGGGCGCAAGTCCGTGTTTTTCCAGACCGACGAAGTCGACGAGCTCGACGATCTTTCTCTTGAGAGCTCTTACGCGGGTCGAACGAATGGCGAGACGTATCAGAATGAAGCTGGGATCGTTGCACCGCCACTGTCTCATGTGTTCCC
Organism: Penicillium bovifimosum; assembly: GCF_028826915.1. Classification (NCBI taxonomy): domain Eukaryota; kingdom Fungi; phylum Ascomycota; class Eurotiomycetes; order Eurotiales; family Aspergillaceae; genus Penicillium; species Penicillium bovifimosum. Next base: position 148,643 of record NW_026622718.1, on the reverse strand, counting down.
ATTCCAAACCTGGAATGATCACCCACACATCCAAGATTCCAACTCTCATCGTCCGGTGAAGCGGGTCTCGATGGACGTCCGTAGTTTATCGGAATCGTCCGCCACCTCATTTATTTCCAAAACAACACTCGGATCCATAGCCAGCGGCATTGAGGGTGATAGCTCGATTGAGACCTTGACGAAAACCCAGGACCCCGCCGGTCACTCCATACCGATGATGGCAGTGGAGAGAGGTCAATCCGAGGCTTTGAAATACCTGTTGACCCTGGAAGAATACTACCCCCTAGAGGAAATCCTCGAAGACACCAACGCCGACGGGACAACGCTTCTCAATGCCGCGGTGCAACTTGCGCACAAGGAGATAGTCACCATTCTTTTGGACTTCTTGTTCGCAAAAGCAGATACAAGCGTTGTTGCGTCATATTTGACCAAATCAGATGTCCACGGCCGTACCGTTGGCCATTATCTGTTTAGCACTCCCTCCTTGCTAGCGAGACTTGGTCGCATCATCCCATGGCTACAGCGGGATAAGCATGGACAGACACCACTCTTTGCACTATGTCGCTCTTATGATCATCCGGAATACAAAATGATGGTTCAGGCAGCACTGACTGCAGCGCAATTGGCACAAGGCAACAACAAACCACTTCAGCTTGATGATCATATCGATGCGAAGGGGAACACGTTACTGCACATTGTGGGTGACCCTGAGATTACCAGGCGCATATTGCAAGAGAGCGATTGTGATCCAAATGCAACCAATGATAAACGATTCACGCCATTGATGATGGCCAGTAAATATGGACGAGTCGATCAAGTTCGCATTCTATTTTTGGATCCTAGAGTGGACGTTCATATCAAAGAGGCCCGTGGTTTGACGGCCGTGGAACTCGCCAAGGATGATGAGGTGCGAAATCGCATCGACGATCTGATCTTATTGTCCCATCCTCCATCCGCTTGCGGAGATCCTTCAGGTCGGGTCACAACCGTCGTGCGATCGTTCTTTGTCGAGGATGCAACAGTGCGCTTCATTCTCAAATCTGGCGCCCCATTTCCTCCCTCTCAAAATGTAGTGTCATCACGGCCTGGATCAACCACGTACACTGTCACCACCTGTCGCCGCACCTACTCCGACTTCGAGAACCTCGCGAAGTGGCTTGCAGTGGAACATCCAGCATCCTACATGCCATCTCTTTCCGATTTTCGGAATCCTTTCCAAATCCACTCGAAGCCATCACGATCTGTGCTCCATGATCTCCAGGAGAGACTCGATCGGTTCCTTAAGACCCTTCTCACCCACCCAACCTTTTCAACCCACGAAATGCTGTGGGAGTTTTTCCTCGTCCCAGAGCTACAACCAGAGATGGTGGCCGACCGATCACACCGCAAGGCCGCTGTGCTCACCGAGACAATCGCGGACGAGTATGCACCAGTTTCTCTGGAGGGTATGCGCGACACTGAACAGTTTGTCACTCACGCTCAGGACATGGTGCGGGGTGTACACGCTAACACTCGGTCCCTGATTCGCCGGGGCTACGCACTGCAAAACGGAGCATCTGATCTCGCCGATGCAGTGATGATCTGCTCATCTGTTCTTTCCACCCTTCGAGTGCCCACCAACGCACTTCCCATCTCACACGTCGAGGCGTTTGCTCGCTACGCCGCCTACCTCTCCACCTCCCGATCCGATTCTTCCCCCCTCCTCCAGTATTTAGCTGCTCTTTCGTCCATCGACAACACCACCTCGGCAATTCTCACCTCTTTATCCCGGCCACTATCACTCATGTCCTCTCTCTCCTCCACCAATCGTCACATCGCACGCTCTCGCTCCTCTCTTCTGTCGTCTTCCCTCCCCCGCAAATTCAACCTCAACCTGCCCGGCTTCGAGGAGTCTCGCCAGAAGTCCGTCCGCGACCTCGAACAGAAGATTCGAGATGGTGAATCTGAGTCCGCTCGGCTTGCGAAAGAAATTTCCTGGAACAAGGATGTCGTGGTTGGCGAACTCGCTGGCTGGACCTCGTGGCGGGAAAAAGTCGGCCGTGACGCCATTCGCGCCTTTGTTAAGGACACCCTCGTGCGTGAGAAAGAGCGTGGCAAGCGCCTCGAACGGTGTCTGCGTAGTGTGCGCGATATGAAAGGGTGACGATCAAGATGAAGAAGATATCCGCGTAGATCTCATGGACTGATCTTTCTTCCCCTTTTGCCATTTGTTTCCTGTTAGCTTTGCTTTTCTATCTCTCTGTATATCTCATGACGGACATGTGTTCGAATACTTTGCTTTACTCACTCGGGTATGTCCCCTGAGGTGGTGTTATGTCTGGAGCGTCTCGAGCACTGGCATACATGTAGCAAGGCGCAAGGAGGCTTGGTGGATACTTCTTTTTACTTGTCGGCTCAGCCAAATAATGATATTAATGCTCATGAATTTCTCGTCATTTGTAACTAGAAACCAGGTGTGGTGATAGTTAACTAACTAAAGCCATGTGCACAGCCAAGGCATTAGCTAATGTTCACCGTGGTTCTCAGTCCACTCAATCAATCAATCATAAGTTCTGTTGATCTGTTGATCTGTAGGAGCCTAGCTAGTTGCACAAGGGGCTGAGCCCCCAGAGCCATGCTCCTATTGCGGTGATAATCATTGGAGGCGTGTGTGTACAGCCACGCCCGAGGACAGAAGCTTACCGACAAGCGGCTAAAGCCGCCGACAACGGGCAGCAAGGTCATGCCCCCTATCGGCACTCATGTGACCTGAGGCTGACGGTCACCTGTCCACTACTATCCCACAGTGCCACAAAGGGCAAGGGTCATGTGATTGAGGAGGTGATTGTTTGTTCGTGCCTGAGGCACGTACCTGATGAGCATAAAAGCTCCTCTCAGATAGTTGCTTTCTTTCTTTCTCTTTCTCTCTTCACCTTTGATTTTCTGAATAACAGCACTCTTTCCACAAAAGACTTGGCTCATAACAGCTTCATGGATCAGTTTCTTCTCCCTGATTTTCCCATGCCACAAGTTTCGTCGCCTCAACACAGTCATCGACGCATCGTTCTTGACGAATCACAGATTCCCATGACTGTCGCATCAGGGCGGGTGGGTCAAGCACCTCGGCTCGTCCCGCGACCGACCCACTGGTCTCATTAGTACATAGTGCTAGTATCAGCATTCAGCATTCATCTACAGACGTCGAAACCCAGGAATACTGGTCGAAAATCGCGATATATATTTATACCTATATACACATATGGGTGGGTGGATTGAAGGATTGCTTGATCAACAATTATCACAATCCTGGAAAGAGGAGTGGACACCTTTCTTCGTCGTGCAGACGACGTGATGCGCGAAGTGAACCCTTGTCAGAGGTGCCGGGATCACTGATAATGTCCGGCGAGAGGTTATCAAATTCCAAGTTCCTTCCTGGTCCCGACCAGAAGCAGGTAGCCCGCTTGACCAGCGAACTTGCGGAACATGCAGGCGAGGTCAAAACCACCATCGTGTAAGTAGAGATACCCGGTGATAACTAGTCATTACTAATTGTCACTTGTCCCAAGCAAATCTGCGTATGCGTCGCCCATAGAGATGGTCGACGCTTCACGAGGTTCCTTCTCACCGGCGCAGTGGTGGGTGTTGTGACGAGGAAGGCGTACTGAGGGATGGGCTCTCCGGAGGAGATCCTCCCGCCAACCCACCCACCAACCCGCAGGAGGCCCAAACAGCCCCGGAACTAATACCAGAAGATGATGACGTTGACATGGACCCTGTTGAAAAGGCAGGCGTTTTCTCGTTCCGTGCCGGATCTCGACTGGTGCAAAACTCTACCCGCCCGGACTTGCAACTACCTGGTTCGTGGTCAGAAGATGCTGAGGATGCCCGTGTGCGCAAGGAGAAGCTTGCTCGCAAGGCGGAGTCCAAAGAAAAGAAGCTAGCTGGCATGGCTGCAAGACAAGCTGAGGTGGATGCCGCGATAGCCAACGGTGTTCCCCCCGACGAATCGTGTTCCTACTGTGGTGGTCCACACTGGAGGCGTGCGTGCCAAGCCACTCCCGAGGTGAAGGAAGCTTACCGCCAGGGCCTCAAAGCTGCCAAGAAGGCTGCCCGTACCGCCGCAAAGGCTGCAGAAGCAGCAGCAACAGCTAAAACCACTGGGGTGATGCCTCCCCCACAAAAGAAACGGAAAGACCCAGTCGATCCGGAAGCAAAACCGAAGAAAAAGGCACGCCAGGCGGTCATCAATACTGTCGCCGAGGAGTTCAGGAGCGCTACTCTTGAACCTGCAAACCCTGCCCGCTCTCGAACAGGGTCGGTCTCGTCCACCCCAAGTGCAGCTACGTTGACCCCTGGGTCAAAGATACACCAAACGAAACGCTCTAAGATGGCCCAAGAAGGAGGTTCGTTCGACGGTATCCCGCAACGGTTTACCGACGGTAAGTGGATCGTTCTGAAGCCAACCGGCTTCCAACCCCACGAGGACCTGTTCCTTCAAGTGGTGAAGGGTGTCAGCGAGGCCCTCCTCGCCCTCCCCACGCCCGACATGGCCGGACCGAAGCACGTCGAAACGAGAAAGAAACTGTGGATGGTAGAATTGCACTCAATCGATGCCGCCAGGCAGCTGGCCGGTACCGACGTGACCATCAAGTGTCACGAGTTAGTGACATAGGTTTACAACTCAGATGAGAAGAGTCCACAGGGCGGATCTCAGGGATGTGTTAGGATACAGATGACGTAGCATGATTGCATCAGCCCATCATCTTTCACTTGTCTTCATCCTTCTGTTTCTCTTCCACCTTTGATAATCTAGTTTAAATGCTATACTCTTCTTGTTTGAAACGTTATCGGCATCATCATAACATCAAGGACGGCACTGGTAAGCCCCAGAAGATCAAGGTCCAACCTTACTTCACGGGCGGCCCGACCCGTTTCATCACAGACAGAACTGACGCCATCTCCTCCAAGGAAATCGCGTACAAGATAGCGACAATGGTCCCCAAGACCTTCTTCGTGATGGACGAGATGAAGATCGGGAACACCACGGGCCCGAAAAAGAGGATCACCTTCGCGCAACCACCGGGCTTCCAAAAGATCGAGATTGCGTTCGGGGACTACAAGATCAGGTTCTGGCCGGAGGACCTGACTGCGGCATGCCACTCTTGCAAAGGGACCCACGGTCCGACCTGCACACTCTGCCAACGAGTGGACGGGGACGACTGGGACCTGGAGTACTATAGGCTGCCGGACAATTTAGCTAGATTTTAGAAATGAGATCGTTGATCCGAATTTTTTCCCTCAACTGCAGTAGTCTTAAACTCCACGGCAGGTTTAATGAAGTCTACAGGTGGATGAGAGTGGAGGACGTAGATATCCCCCTTGCCCAGGACACTGGGATATGTGCCGCTCAGGCGGAAACGATTAGAAAGGCTTACCCCCTCGTAGACATAGTCATTCCTAATGCTGAAGGTTGCGAACCCAAGGTTTGCATTCTTATAAACAAAGCCAGGGTCTCTTGGGACACTGGATGCGACACGCAGGATGGGCATATTGTTGCCACCGATGGGAACGCTAGGCTGATTGCTGCGGCGGTAAAGTTCAATGGGTTCCCACTGGTGGTGGCGTCCGTATATGCCCCAGCCAAGCCGAACGTACGGGCACAGTGGCTCCAAGCGGTTGGTTCCTTTTTCCTAACAAAACCCCTGTCGCGTCCGGTTGATATGATAGGGGGAGACTGGAACATGGCCACGGGAGCCAAGGACTGAACATCGGGCCGACCACCCTCCGCTCAGGAGGAAGACGCCCTGATGTCACTCTTAATAGGCTTAGGCCATGAGGATACTCACTACGTGGATGGATGGCGACGCCACAACGAGCGACTCGTTGAATTCACGCACACAAATTCTTACCAGGGGCAATCCCGCATAGGCCGGATCTATATCCGGCACGACTGGTACGGGAGAACACGCTTGTGGGGTATGGTCACGCCCTGCCTCAAGACAGATCACCGGGCAGTCTATGCGGAGCTCGACACCCCGAGCAGCATACAATGGGGACCCGGCCGGTGGAGGCTGAACCCTACTACATTGGATAACCACAGGATAAGCGGCGTGTGCAAGGCCCTGATCAAGGAATTGGCACTCTCCGAAGGAGCCACCTTCGATGATTGGATCAAAGCCAAAGCGGTCCTAGCGGCCATGTTGGCGCGAAATATCCAAGAACAAGAAGCGAAGGGCGGCAGCGAAGTCAACAGCCCTAAGGTTGGAAAGGAAACGACTCAGGCTAACTGGCAAGCGCACGGTACTTAGCAAGGACCTGGAATTGGAAAGTGCTATCAAGGCCCTAAGCCTCAGGGAAAGGTGTTTGGACTCCTGCTTTGTGCTGGAGTCGGTGTGGAGCGGCAGAACGCCCACATGGTTTGCTATTTAGTCTCTCAGTTCGTAGGATAGAAATCCAACTCTCTTCGCTTCCCTCCTGGTCTCCATCTCAACAGATTATGAGACTCCTCTTTTTCCCCTTTGCTTAATCAAAAAGTTATCATCAAAATTATCAAAAATCATCTGTCTTACCAGTCTTCAGAGAGTTCACTGGTCAAGACAACCCAGAACGGCATAGGGCGGGTCGATCCCTAAACTATAGCCAATCACGAGGAGGACAACTCCACTTTCAACAACGGATATCATCTCGGATAACGATTTGAACCCGCATTTCCATCATGGAGCCAGCACCGGATAACGGAGAAGGGCCAAGCACCGCCGGAGCACGCGATAGTCGATACCCAACGGACACGTGGCTACCAACCTAACCAAGATCTGAGAACGGTGAACGATGAAGACGATGACAACTGGGATAACCTTGTCGATACTTCAATCCAAGTTCCAACCCAAAGCTCCGATCTACCCGATTCAGACAAGGTCGTGCTATATGCAATCGAACCACAACTGGAAAACAAAGCCGACTTCGACCGATGGGAAGACATTGTTCTGCGTGAACTCCATGGTCTACGTCTACACAACTTAATCAACAAGAAAATCAGCCGCCCAAAGAAGAACTCACCGGGTTCGCGGAGATGGTTCGAACTTACCCAACAAGTTGGTGCGTGGATCGCACGCAGCATTGACCCTAAACTTCTCCATGCCATGGGACTCAAGAGAGGGCAAAATCGTGCAGCGGATGATATGATGGCCATAATCAGGAAACATCTCAACTCTCAAGGGAAGTGGACACCGGGACATCGTGACCGCTCTCGACATCCTCATGAGGACAGAACCAAAAGACTTTAACACTGTTCAGGAGTTTGTGATGGCTGTTCGAGACCGCTACAAAGATATGGATGATATCGACACTGGTGTCCCTGCCTACATTCCGCTAAGCATAATCATCAAAAGACTGGGAACCGAAGTCCCAGCCATGAAGGGTTTCCTTGATGTCAAAGACAATGAGTTCAAGGAGATGAAACATCCAATTACGGAACTGACCATGGAAAAGTTCTATGCTTTCGCGGTTGGCGTGAAACAATGCGCTTCGATTTGCCAAGTCTGCATGGTTCGCAGTCAAAATATTCACTGCTGACCTCTTGTCCCAGTTGATCCTTGTTGATGCGGGCTTTGTAACTTCCAGCGTGTCCTAGGCGCCGATGAGCTGTTTCAGCCGTAGTGCTAGAATATAGCACCGCGCTAAGCGCCACTGGGTTAGGTTCAGTTCCCAGCTCAATGAAGGTGACGTTGGCAGCTTCGAAGGCGTATCCGACTGTTCGATTATCCTGGGATAGAGTCATGTCCGTGGGATTCCATGTGACACCTTGGGATTGTTACCAGCCAAATCCTTTAGATAAAAGAGTGCATTCAGACGAAACAACAACTATGAGAAAAGAAAAGAAAGAGAACAAGAAAGAATCCGCAGAAGACTTTTTATCTCTTCTCCCAGTCACAGGACATGTCCTCTTCCTCCTCAAGTCACAGGTTCTCACAGCTCTCGTATCACACACACTCACCACCCATCATGTGACGCCTGACTCCTGAGCCCTGATCGCCACAGGGATTTCCTGAGACTGATCAGACTGACGATGTTGAACTTGTTCCCTAGTTTGTATTCACAGTGAATCCTCAAGTTGTGTGTCGATCCATCAGGTTTTCTCAAAGGTAAAATAACATCACCATGTGCATCAGCGGTGGTTGCACTACCATTGCTCGTGTCCCATTTCGGTCCCTGACCAGGTAGGTAAGAAATGAATGTTGACATCAGATTCCTGTTGGTGCAGATGTTCCATGAAGCACCCGAAATCAAGAATCCAGTCTTCGCCTTGTTTCCGCGTCCTGCTCTGGTTGCAGTGGTTGGCTATAGCCACCATAGTGATATTTTCGTCGGCCTGGATAGCCATTCCCGGAAATTCGTACCTATCGTCAGTGGTTGAGGTTGTATCGACCGCGCTGAAATTGGTCTGCTTGGTTCGTTGTCTTGGTTGACCCGACACTTGTTTTGCCTTGTTCTCCTTGAACTGTGTCTGGTTGCGCCACTTGTAGCACCATAACGAAGACTGGATTCTTGATTCGGGTGCTTCATGGAACATCTGCACCAACAGGAATCTGATGTCAACATTCATTTCTTACCCACCTGGTCAAGGACCGAAATGGGACACGAGCAATGGTAGTGCAACCACCGCTG
>NW_026622718.1:0-90000 GCF_028826915.1 Penicillium bovifimosum | reverse complement strand
GGCCCAGGCCCAGTTGCAGCCCCGACTCGAACCCGACGCGAAGGACCAGTACCGAACAGCCGAAGAAATGCTTGACCATTTACAGCTCGTTTTTAGGGACCCGCAACAACGTCGCATCGCCCTGCGGGAGTACGGTGAGCTGAAAATGAAGGCTAATGAGAATTTCAACATGTTCTACGCGGAGTTCTCTCGCCTAGCCCTGGAATCGAAACGGGACGAGGAGTTGCAGAAGGATGATTTATTCGAAAAAATTCCCTACCGACTGCAGATGCTGGTGGCCGGAGATGTCTACAAGGAAGAGGTATCGATGCAGGATTTCGTGGATGCCTGCCGACGTGGCGCCATCACTATTACCCGTTTACAGCCTCCACCTTCGAATCGCTTCAAAAAGTCAGAATCAGGGGGTTCCCACCAGACAAGTAGCGAGGACTCCACTACCTCGAACGCACGTGCCAGCACCTCGAGCTCACGAACCATGGCCGCGAATCGGGGAAGAACGAATACAACTTATGAGGAACGGCAGGCCTTACTGAAGGAGGGGAAGTGTTTTAATTGCAGAGAAGAAGGCCACCTCAGTCGCGACTGTCCGAAGAGGGAAAAAGAGGATAAGAACAAAAGAAAGGAAGCGAAGACGGCTGCTGTCTCGAGCAGGGGTCAGCATAAGTCAACCGAACAACGCATCAAGGATGCGGAAACTGACTCTGCATCGGATTCGGGAAAAGACTAAGCCTGGGGCAAGTCTCCATCTCAGGCTGCGTGCGGAAGTCTACCCGTGGTTTTGATCTCCCGAAATTGCTGTCAACTAAAAGCTTTACGACAAGTGCGCAGATAGCAATCAACTCGTTATTTTTCCAGATCAATGCCCATGTAGACTCAGGAGCAGACGTTTATGCTTTAATCCATCCTCGGGTGGTTGTTAAGCTGATAACTTACGGACTCAGGACAAGGAAACTTCCACAGTCCCAAGCGATAAATGCCTTCGACGGCAGACCTGCGAGACCAATTACCCACGGCATTCAAGCGCCTCTGATCGTGGCAAACCGGAAGCAAGCCAAGGTGCCTATGCTGATTGTAAACACTGGTCAACACGACATGATACTCGGAAGGCTCTGGTTAAAAGACAGAGGTGTCTTAGTCGATTGCAACGGCGAGCGGCTTATTTGGCCTCAACCAGCAAAAGATGAGGAAACACGAATCATGAAAGAAGAAGTGGCTTGCCAGATCACGAGGCCAATCCCAATTCGGATCCTAAAGCGTCCGGAATTCGAAAGAGCACACCAAGAGGATGCGGACAGGAGGGATGCAGCGATCCAGCAAGCTGAGCGACGAGAACGATCGAGGGAGCACGTTAAAAAGGTGTACAACCACTCCCACAAAGAGGATACCTTGGTTAAGATGGAACGATCCTTACGAGGGCAAGAGAACCCTGGCAAAGAGAGAGATCTGACCAGGACGGCCAAAAGGAAGCAGTCCATTGCAAAACCAATGCCACAAGGGTTCTCTATTGCAGTGGTGGGATATACTGGGTTCCAAACCTGCGCGAAGCAGGAAGGCGTTGAAACCTTTGCAACTAGCATTCACGAGATCGAGCATGTGATCGCGAAGCTATCAACCCCGGAAGCCACTCAGGAGGTTAAACAGCAGGTACCCAAGCAATATCATGAGTACCTCGACGTCTTCTCGAAAGCAGCCTCTGACACACTGCCACCGTGTCGGGAAGGGGTCGACCACAAGATCGAACTTAGTGAACAGGCAACGTTAGGCTACTGCCCGGCTGTACAAGATGCCCATCGAACACCTCGAGGCTGCAAAGTCATACATCTACGAAAACCTGAAAAAAGGCTTCATAGCCCCGAGCACCGCAACCTTCGCATCGCCGATTCTAATGGCTAAGAAGCCTGGCGGAGGACTAAGATTCTGCGTGGACTACCGGAAGCTGAACTCGATCACAAAGAAGGATATCTATCCCCTGCCGCTGATTGATGAGATGTTACACCGGTTAGGAGGTGCGAAGTTCTTCACAAAGCTCGATATCCGCCAAGGATTTCACCGCATCAGAATGGATCCTGAGGCGGAAGACTTGACGACGTTCCGCTCGCGATATGGATCATTTAAGTACAGGGTAATGCCCTTTGGACTCACGAACGGTCCGGCCACTTTCCAACGCTTTATGAACTCCGTGTTAGGCGAGAGTCTCGATGACTACGCGGTAGCCTACGTTGATGATATCCTCATCTACAGCGAGACTTTAGAAGACCACGAGAAGCATGTCAGAGCCGTGTTGCAGAAGCTACGAAAGGCTGGGCTACAAGTGGCTATCCACAAGTGTGAATTTCATCGACCTGAAACGAAGTTCCTCGGATTTATCGTAGGGACTTCTGGCATTCGCCCAGATCCCGGGAAGATCGAGGCGATTAAAGAATGGAAGTCGCCAACTTCTGTGAAGGGACTCCAGTCATTCCTGGGGTTTTGCAACTTCTACCGTCGATTCATTTCGAACTACAGCCGTGTAGCGAAACCACTATATGGGCTAACGAAGAAGCAATCGTTGTGGAACTGGTCAGATACATGCGAAAACGCCTTTCAGGAGCTAAAGAAGCATCTGATTAATGCGCCGATCCTCGGCCATTACGATCCAGAAGCACCCACCAGGATAGAGACTGATGCGTCCGACGAGGTGTTAGGAGCAGTTCTCACGCAACGGTTACGAGACGAACATTGGCATCCTATCGCGTTCTTCTCAAAGACTATGGAACCTGCGGAAAAGAATTACGAAATCCACGACAAGGAGTTGCTAGCCATTGTTCGGGCGTTGCAGGAATGGGAAGCTGAACTCATCAGTTTGCGACAGCCCTTCGATGTCCTTACGGACCATCAAGCGTTACAGTGGTTCCGAACCAAGAAAAAGCTAAACGCAAGACAGATCCGATGGAACCAGCTAATGGAAGGATACAACTTCGTGATCCAGTATCGTCCCGGAAAGCAGAACGTACTAGCGGATGCGTTATCAAGGAAGGACCTTTCAGAGCGAGCGGATCCGATAGAACAAGTGCTTCTACCCGAACGGAGATGGGCCTCTCTGGCCCCAGTAAGTACCAGACGGCAACTCCGGCAGAGAGAACAGTCAACTGCGCAGCCGTCAGTGGACTCTCCGAGAGAACAGCCCGCTGCGCAGCCAACAGAACAGTCAGAGCACGACCTTGTCCAGCGAATCAAGGAATCGAACATAACACACGGAAGTCTGGAAGAATTCCGGGAAAAGGCGTTAACGGAAGAAACAGAGGCGTGGTCATTACGAGAAGGACTACTACTACATAAGGGAAAACTGGTCGTTCCGGATGAAGGGGATCTACGAGCAAGACTCCTCGATGACGTGCACCGGCAGCCATCCACAGCCCATCCGGGTATCGATAAAACCGCGCGGTTACTCTCTACCCGTTACTACTGGCAAGGCTGGTTAAAAGACGTACAACGGTACGTCGACAACTGTCACACCTGCAAAAGAACGAAAGTGTGGAGAGATCGCACCCCTGGACTATTACAGCCGTTACCGCCGCCTGATCGTCCGTGGCAACACATCACCGTCGACTTTTCCTCACTACCAAAAGATAAAAAGGGATTCGACAACGTTATGGTCGTGGTCTGCAGACTATCGAAACGTCCCATCACAGTTCCTTGCCATAAGGAAGTCACCGCAGCAGACACTGCTCAGTTGTTTATCGCGCATATTCTTCGCTGGACCGGAATCCCGGACTCCGTGGTATCAGATAGGGGTCCCCAGTTCATCTCGTCATTCTGGTCGGAGTTCTGCAGGATCCTGGGAATTAAGAGAAAGCTGTCAACGGCTCGACACCCTCAAACAGACGGGCAGACCGAGGTGACAAACCAGTATATCGCACAGAGATTACGCCCATACGTTAACTATCATCAAGATGATTGGTCGGATTTACTTCCTTTGATTGACTTAGCAGCCGCGACGGTTCCATCAGCATCTACCGGGCTGTCTCCATTCTTCGTCGAAAGAGGATACGAGCCAAGGATGTCGTTCGATTGGGAAGAGCACGTTGGTACTGAGACTGGAGAGCAAGACGCCCGATCTTACACCCAGAAGCTGCAGGAAGCGTGGTCTTCAGCACGGGAACAGATGACGAAAGCTCAGGTTCGGCAGAAGGTGCAAGCTGACAAACATAGACGGGAAGTTGACTTCGATGAAGGAGACTACGTGTACCTTTCTCTGAAAGGGTTGAAACAGGACCGCCCGAGCCTAAAACTATCGGATAAGGCAGCGGGACCCTTTGAGATTATCAAGAAGGTCGGGCACGCATTCGAGTTACGCCTACCAGCAGGGTTCGACATACACCCGGTGTTTGCACCCGAAAAACTGCGACTTGCCAGGAAAAAGACATCCGAGCCACTCACCGGGCAGATAGAGGATCCACCGCCTCCAGTCAAGGTTGGGGAGCAAGACGAATGGGAAGTGGAAGAGATACTGGACGTACGCTTGCGATACGGAAAACTGCAATACAAAGTGAAATGGAGAGGCTACGACGACGAAGATAGAGCCTGGTACCCGGCTGCTAATCTATGCAACGCACCGCAAAAATTGGAAACATTCCATGACAAGTATCCAGCGAAGCCGGGACCTCCAAGACGGCTGCAATACTGGAAACGATGCGCCTTAGAGGATGAGTACCCTGATGAGCATGTCGATGACGGTAAACCCGTTCAAAGGGACTGAACGGATCTTTGAGGGGGTGATGTGATGAATCACATGACCAATCTTTTCGTGTAGTCCTTTTCACCTCTTGTTTGTTTTCTTTCTTCTTTTCTTTTCTTCCCCAACCTTGTTGTTTTTAGATCAAAGCGAATCGAATTTTATTTCGAAAGAACTTCCTCATCACAAGTCTGGGATCTGCTCCCGTGCCATCCATTTCGCTACGGCGGCAAGGCGCATTGCTATCGGCAGCCTCATCACAGGCATGCCGACGTGAGCGGGGATCCGCTCCCTCGACGACTAAAATCAGGTGTATCGCCCTTACGCAGGACTCACTTTAGTCGAAGTCCCGAATCCTGCAATGTCCATAAGGCCTCAAGCAGTCAGTAAAAATGCAGCAATACAAAAGAAAACAAAACGCAAAGAAAGTCGTCCACGGGCGCAGAGTCGCCACTTCTCTTCATCTTCCACCTCCTCACTCTCAGACTTCCCAATTCCCCCAATCACCGGGTTCCTGCGTGTGCAGATTCGCCAGATGAAAGCCTTGCACTCAATATCCGCCCTCAAGTTCCTGTAGTTCGGTGTTTTTCAATGATTTCAACCAGCTCAAGTCTACCATTTAAATCGCCAAAGAGAAGGAACTGGAAGGCCACAGAAGATAAGAAGCTGGTTGAATTCATTGGAAAAGGGGGAAGTGGAAGGTGTTGGAACTGGTGCAACAAGTTAACATGCGGAGTCATGTGACCTAGCGTGCGTTTGCGTGTATCAAGAGGTAGTTCGCGATGCCTTCATTCTTAGCTTGAACAACAACGAATTACTACACAGATTACACCGAGCAGGAGCTTCCACGAGAGTAGGCCCTCTGCCCAGTAATTTCCTTAGTCTTCGTCTTCGACGTTTCGCATACCAGCAATATTGCCGTGTAGAAACCAACAGAAGGCGAAGAGAGATAATGTGCACTGCAGCGAGAAGAGACGACTGTCCGGAATGCGGGATTGACTGACTTTGTTTTTTGTACTGTTTGCATTTTTACTGGCTAAAATATCGACTAGGACTAGTAGACAGTAGACTAGGACAAATAAGTGCATATTGGATAAGCCATCCTAGGCAACTTTAGGCGCCAGCGCCTACGTGGCGAATGCTGCAGGCTACCAGGCTGCAGGCTGCAGCATCTTGAGCGGGGTCCGTACTTTGTCCAGATATAAAACAAAACAGGTAACGCTGCTCGAACAGGTAGATCCAACGGACCAACATTTCTATCACAAAATGCCCTCGAGGCGAGATTTAACAAAACGACGGGTACGGGAATCGGAGGTTTTCCAAGACCTTGTCCCGTCGCTACCCGCGGCCCCCCTGATATCCCCTCTCTTTACTGTCTGTCCCGCCGAAATCCGCAATCGCATCTACACGTTTGTTCTTGAATCCGAGGACACTTCCACAGAAGACAGCCCTTCCCTCTATAAACGAAATGCTTTCTACTACCGGCCCGGGTACAAGCAGCCCAAACGCATTGAGACCGCTCTTCTCCAGACGTGCCAGCAAATATACGCCGAGGCATCTCTCCTCCCACCGGCAGTCAATGAGCATACCTTCTGGTTCTATCGGGCTCCACCACATATTAGAGATGCCTCTTCACCCTCGGAATATTTTCGCAGGATGACTCCGAAACAGCGGGCCCACGTGCAACATCTACACCTCTTCACCCAGCAGTACTTCCTGGAGGACCGTTGTTGGTCTAATATATGGGACGGCATCAAGATAGGTAATGATGGCCGCAAACTGCGAGGAGAGTGCAGGATAGCGCCGAAAAGGATGACCATCACCTTCCGTCACACCGACTGGTGGCACTGGGAGGACAACGAACCCCTTGGCATCGATCCGTTCCGAACTGGTAGAACCCGAGCGGCCGAGATGGGCACTGCTAGCAACCTGCACAATGAGTCGAGGGCATGGGGCACTCAATTCGATACCTTTCACTGTCTAAATGAACTCGTGATTGAGTTCGAGACGGTCATGCGGAAAAGGGGCCAGTTAGATGATATTATTCAACGAGCGCTGGAATGGAAATTTCCCCTTCAGCCTGACAAGGATGTTTATTTAGTCGCCGACTCCAAGTCGAAGGGCGCATATACCTGGGTTGGGGCAGAAGAGACGCAATTGAAGAGACAACGGCCTGCCGTGCCACGGCTAATGCATAATGAGGTCGGATCAGAAGTTCCACTGGCTCAGGAGCAGGAGCTGGGTCTTGCAGCCCCAGTTTTGAAGCCATTTGATGTCAACGAGCCAGTGAGTCATTCTGAACTTGA
Source organism: Penicillium bovifimosum (assembly GCF_028826915.1). Lineage (NCBI taxonomy): Eukaryota > Fungi > Ascomycota > Eurotiomycetes > Eurotiales > Aspergillaceae > Penicillium > Penicillium bovifimosum. The sequence continues at coordinate 82,980 of NW_026622718.1, read as the reverse complement.
CCAGAACACGGAGTTGTTCTACGTTGTCTTTTTGACATGGAGAAAGCAGCTTGTTTGATAATAGGCATGCCAATTTGCCAGGTCGAATGAATTTCCTTCATGTCGTACCCAAATTCTTTGGCAATGTGCCCTAATGTGAGATCATGTAGGTACAGTTTACTTGAAAAACATATTGCCCATACCCCTAGTTGCTGAGCATTCCAGGTTATCAGGATTCGGTTGAGTAGGTGCCGCGGTCTATTGGTATGACACATTGTGGTGTCCAATGTTCTGTGTAAGACCCAGTCACCAAGGATTGAGAAGTCGGTTGGAACATGGTACGGAGGAAACGTACCGCTGCTTGAAGAAACTTCGTCAATCCACTTCTTTGGGGGCGTACACATGCGGCTCTTCGGCAGTTATTTGTCCTTAGACGGCGAGTTATGGTTGTCGTGCCATGGCGAGTAGCCTTTCCATTATCCTTGGTGCCGTAAGAATGCTCAAGAACTTTCTTTTCTTTTTCGCAACGCTTGCATATAACCTTCGCGGGCGAGAATGGGTCCAGGGTGGCGGGGAGCAAGGTCAGGAAGGCGCCTAGTTGGCCTGATATTCTGATATCACTGTCGATTAGCCTTCTGAAAAGCAATCAGGGGCGGACCGGGCCGCTACACACGACCTTCGTGTCTTCCAGAGAACTTTAACCGCCTCAAGCGGACCACGACTCGATGGATCCATCCGTTCAATGTATTGAAGTGTTGAACTGTTGTAATAGCTGGAGATTGCTTTATATCTCGGAACTTCCCCCTCATGAATGCGCCTACAAGACTCCACGAGGCTCAAATGCCGGCGGCGTCCCCCATGGTAATGGCTACTTGTAATCAGTTGGATTCTCTGCCCATGAGACACCCCTGCCACAGCTTTAAACCCAGAAATCCTCTCCCCCCAACAGCAATATCGCCGCTGGTCACAACTGCGATCACAAGAAGACCCATTGTCGCTGTCTGGTTTCAGTGGGTCCCTCAATTGGGAATTGGAACATCATGCATCCACGTATTTTCAGAGGACCACTTGGCCAAGGGCGATCCCCTGCCTACCCGATTCAGCCTATGCCAATACCGGCGCTGGAGCTTTCCAACAGCACTTTACTACACCAATGTTCCTACCTAGCAAAAGATAACATTCTGAAGTTGTTGAGATTTATATTTGGATATCTAAGAATGTGAGCTCATATATTGCTCGAATTAAAGGCCGAAGTTCACATCATCTCATGTAATCATGGCTGGGAATGAAATCGAAAAGGCAAAAATATCATGCTTCATGAATCATGAATCATGAATCGAAAATCGGCCCATAGGCTGGGATCCCTTGGGATTCGAATTCGTACACGATCTTTTGGGTCATTGCAGGGTTGCTGATCACAAACACAGCCTCCGCTTGGAAATCCTCTACTTGCTGTCGTACAATGGGAATCATGTCAACACGACCCAGAAGGTTGGTATCGAGGATAATCGGATTGGGACCCATTTGGTGGACAAGATCAATGACATCCTGCCCATAGGTTGCGACTGGCGTACGTGTCTGCCAAATAACCTTAATCAGCGGTCGCTTGGGGTCGCCTAGAAATCCAAGACAGGGTCCAATTCCAGATCCTGTGGTCACAATGATAATGCGATCGAACACACGTAGACCATATCCAACGCCCCGCATGAGCGACCCGCGCTTCCAGAGGTGGGTTGGAGGTTCGCGGATGGTATCAGCCGTCCAATCACCTGCCTTCGACACAACGATAGACCAGCTTCGTTTGTGTCCGTGGCCCTTGACAAATGGCTTCTTCCCCGCACCCCTAGCAACCGGCTTTACGTCGGCTGGAATGGGGTCTGGGAAGCCGGCAAAACTGTGCCAGTCGCGTAGGGGATGCTTCGAAACCTGCACACCCTTCGCGAAGCTGATTGGCGTGAAATCAAAAGACAACCGTACAGCGTGCGATGAAAGAGGCTCAGCCTTGACCGGGACCCTCCGCAACAGTAGCCAGGGATGGGCCACAGCAACGATGGCAGCAATCAACAGCCAGAATGCGGGAAGCGTGACGAGGAAGTGACCGAGAGTTTGCTGCTCGGCTCTGCTGACTTCATGGGCGAAGACCATGACCAGGACCACAAAGAGGGCCAGGATCAGCCAGGAGGTGAATCGGTGGGTGAGCTCGAACCAATCGTGCATCTTTCGGCGGAATGTCGGGTATGCGACGACCACCATCACAAAGAGCAGCACAAGGATAACGTAGGCGACAGAAACTGGAGCAGGTGAGAATTTGAGATTCGTCTTGTCGCTGATGGCGGAATTTGTCCAATAGGTTTGCGACACCAGGGCAACAAAGCCAATATACCACACAAGAGATGCAGTTCCACATCCGCTATGAACACCGCCGTAGTGAGCTGCCTTGGCAACCCTGCGGCGCAAAGACAACGGTGCGCTCCTAGGAATCGAGCACACTACTCTATAGATACCATTGACCATCATTGGGTGTCGAGCGAGACCACATGCCACCAAGTTCACAGCTGTCGCATTCACAAGCGCCAGCTGCTTTCGGTCTGCAATCATCACATAGAGGAAACAGGCGAGATTTGCACAAAATACGACAGTAAAAAGCCGCCGATAAACGGTAAACATCACATATCTGAAATGCGCAAATCGCTTTCGTCGGGGCGCGTAATGAGCGAACTGAGCCTCCAGGTCCTTCATATCGATAGATTTGTGTTTGTCTCTGGCAGACCTTTGAGGGCCGTCGGTCATGTTTGCCAATTCTTGAGAGTCGTAGTTCTCGACGGCTTTTTCGCGGTCTGCCACAACGGCCATAGGTGGGGGTGCCGGCAGGAATGTTTTATCTTTTTCAACGTCGTCGTCCATGTCTGCAAGTTCTTGGGAGTCGTAGTTCTCGACAATCTTTTCAGAGTCATCGTCCATGTCTGCAAGTTCTTGGGAGTCGTAGTTCTCGACAATCTTTTCAGAGTCGTCGTCCATGTCTGCAAGTTCTTGAGAGTCGTAGTTCTCGATGATCCTTCCATGGTCTGCAACAGTGGCCACGGCCGTGGGTGCCGGCAGGCCTATCCCATTCGTTTCAGCGTCCGCCATAGCTGAAGCAATAAGAAGAGATGGAATGGGAGAAATCCGACGAGATTGGCAGAAAGATGAAATAGTACTCAGCTCAGATTTTGGTATTTTCATGTGTACTCCGTAGCGGCCCGTAATTGGTCATGCGCGCTAGCGAGAGGGCCCGGAAAGTCCCTCGCGAACACCTAGAGTACGCGCCTCGCACAGCAACAAGGGATCACTGGGCGGAAGTGGCCCCACGTTGTGGCGATCAGTTCACACAAATACGATGAACTAGTACTACTGTGATGCATGTACATCTGTCAGAGAGCTATGCCAATGCGACAATGGATCTGCCCAAATCCAATGGATCTGCCATGCCGATCCTATCCTGCCAGCTCGGGAACGTGGACCATGGTCCAGCCCAGATCGACAATTTCTGTAGGTAGCCTCAGTGCAGATCTTCATGACTTTACGGATCCTCGTGGTTACTTTGCAATTTGAGAATCTGGCAGAGAGCCTCGGTGATGCGGATGTTACTGGACAGAGAGGCGACGATGTTTGTGCCTTTGAATGTACGGAGTAGCCAGATCCCGATGCCACCCCGACAAGTCTCCCAGGTGGATTTTCTCCTTCGAGCCGAGACGGAACTTAAATTTGAGATCTGATCGACGGCTTACATCGAATATCTCCTTAGGGCGAAGCCGGGAGAAGCTTCGAAGGCAAGAATTGGAGTCGCCGTACTCCGTCAAGTACTGTGTAGTTAAGGTGGAACCTGTAGAGTTTAGGTGGGATACGACATATCCGCCTTACTTCACAATAGCGATGTCATACACAGTATACAACAGTTATCCTGCTGCCCTGCAGACCTCAAAACGCAAGGGAATGTATGTACTAGCCTGATAGGCAAAAATGGGTGTGCGCAAGCGGCAGCTTGTCATGCACTGTCCCTCGTGTGTGCACACGCTGCGACACGCAGCACAAGTCAGTTGCAAGGTTGCCCCTAAGTCCGGCCCCTCGAAGGATTCAAAACCGGGTCTTGTTGAACCGATTTGGGTCGAGAAGCTGTCGATCCGCTCCCGATGTGTATCGTGCCCGACAACGCGATTATGGGCCACACGGCCCACACCTGTCATCGGCTCATCGCCATAAACCTCATCACGCTCGGTCCTTTGGCGGCAAATGGCCCTGTTGCTCAGTGGTCGTTTCAAACTGCCGTATAGCGGGGCTATCCGTGCTGCATCATGCGAGGTCGCTCCTAAGCGGGATTCCGATCCTTTCCAAAAGGTTTGCATGTGAGTTTCGACGAAGTTGGCGGGTGGATCACGGGACCCACTCGCGGCACGGATTCCAAACACCACGGGATCGTGGCCAACATTGTTTTTCCCGAGTTTTTACAGGACAATACATTGCGAAACATGGTATTGTAATCATATTACATCACAATGGATCCACGAACTATTTGGAACTAGACAAAAAGGAGCGCTAAAAAAACAAGACATGAAATAAGCGCACAGAAATTATTAGGGAGTACACATGGTACACATGCTCCAAGGAAACGCCGCCAAAATAAATCAAAAAATAATCTCGAATCTCAGCTCTTCAGCTCGGCACCGTGACAAATGAACTAGCCGAAGCAATCTTTCGTGCCAGCGTCCTGGCCGGTTGTGAGCCGAGGAACTCAAAAGAAGACAGTTCTGCTCCCAATTCACGAGATACCCAGTTCTGGACAGCTGTGGCCTTGAGCGAGTCAACTAGAAAGTATTGTTAGCCGACTGGAATATTACAATAGAAGGGTAGATATATGATGATACGTACCACCTAGGGCGGATAAAGGCAAATCCGAGTCGATAGCATCAGCAGTTGTGGCCATTGCATCTGCCAAGTATTCACTCAGAGTGTCGAGAACAACCTGAGCTGCAGTATCAAGGGAGTCAGCCTCCTTGAGTAAGGTGCTGGTCTGGACCTTTGAATCGCCGCTATCCTCCACGACGAGACGGAGACGGTGATCGAACTTCCGGTCGAGAGCCCACGCTGTAGAGCCATTGCTGCGAGATAGAGAGTCGGTCATTCCGGCAATGATCTGACACGGGAGCGAGAGCTTGCTGTTAACAATGACTCGAAGCAAGATTTGGAGCTCGTGAGTCATTATTTCCGTGCCCTCGAGGTGTTTGTATCGGCGGCGGCGTTGCTCTTGATCTTCGGCAATGTCACTGAGTCCGCTGGCATTGGGAACGAGGCCGACGTTGATAGAATTGCCCGGAAGGCCATGGTTGTGTCGCCATTCCATCAAAGCATCAATGAAACCATTGCCAGCAGAATAGTTCGCCTGGCCCATGTTGCCAATCACACTTGCCACGGAGGATAGCGCCATGAAGAAATCCAAGCCATCTGGATCGGAGAAGAGACGGTGCAAGTTCAGCGTTCCCTGAATCTTTGACTGCGTGGATTGTGTCCACTCGTCGAAAGTCATGTTCTGGAACATTGCATCCTGGAGAAAGAAGAAACATGAGATTAGCAGGTGTTAATAGCGAAAGCGGAATGAGAATTGCTCACCTTCAAAACTGTTGTGCACTGAATTACTCCTGCGACGTTCCAATCCTTGCTGCGAATCTTGTATGAAAGGTGGTCGATGTCTCCCTGCTGGGAGATATCACAGCGTAGCACATCGATAACGCAACCGCGATCACGGAGGAGATCCAAGGCTAGCTCCTGGCTAGGCTGGGTCTTCCCGGATCTTCCAAGGAAGACCAAGTGGCGAGCTCCAGATTGCACCAATGTATCAGCAAGTGCTAGGCCCAAATTTCCTAACCCACCGGCGAGTACGTATGTGTTTTTCGCCGACAGACCAGCAAGGTCGGGCAATGGGAGCACAATTGGAACCTTCCCTGGGGCCTGAAGATCCACTATAGCCCGAGTGTTGGTCTCTTTGCAATGTTGCAAAGCTCCTTGGAGGTCAGCAATGGGGAACACGGAATAAGGCTCAACAGAATCCAGCAATCGATGCTGTTTCATGAAGTCTATCACATTCCGGACTGAAGTGTGGAGACTTCCGGGCTTCTCCGAGAATGTTCTCTGCAGTCGTGGTGAAGAGAAAGTGCAGCCACTGTCAATGAAGCTTTCAGGCAGAGCACTCAGCTTCATCTCGTTGGACAAATTGATGTATTGTCCACCTTGAACCAGGCATTTTGCAGCATTCCTCCCTGCGTACCCACCAAGGAAGCAGATACTGGCATCAACCCCACATCCATTGGTCAACCTGGATACGCTCGCTTCCAGGCTCCCGTGGAAACCCAGGATTCGATCCGCCAGTGCCGGGTAGCGAGAACGAAGGCTCTTGGTGGTATCCAGAGAATCGGTTGCCACAATGACTTGCATGTCCATGGCAAGAGCATAATCGATCATGGCTAGAAGAGTTTGACTGAATGATCCAGCCAAAAGCACCGAGGAACTCGAGGTAAGGCGGCCAACTTGGGTGAGAATCTGGTACGCGTTGAGGTATGCGAGGGGACTCGAGATAGCCTTTGTGGGATCAGTGTTCGCGGAGATCCGGATGGTATCACTCTCCAGGACACGCATTGTTGTCGAAAGTCCCGAGTTTACGGATGCCAATGTCAACACCTTGTCACCAACAGACGAGTTGTGCACACGAGATCCGATACGCGTGACCTTTCCAACGATTTCAAACATGGGCAGAGCTGTCTCTGGTGTCTTCCCCTGATCTGCATGCATATCGAAGACTGTGGCCATTTCGACCTTGATCTCAGTGTGATCCGGCAGAAGTTGCTCTTCAGGGACTTGTTGTTCCTCCCACCGAGCATTCTCGGCATCTTCGAACTTCAGTTCAAGGACCCTTGAGTCAAGGGTTAGCTCTGAAAGCACGGGCCTGGGGCCGTTCATCAGCGTGTGCATGGCCTCGTCCACCGTTGGAGTCTCGAGGACTCGAGGGACCAACAGCCGGCCGTTCGATAGACGGTACTCCAAGTCGGAACGGCGAGAGCTTTCCTGCGTGGTGAGCTGCATGACCTGTAGAATACCACATGCCAGTCCGAATTGGTCTTGCAAGTCTTCGACATCGACCAGTAGGTGTGGAATACTGGTGTTCCACTGCTCATTGCGGAGTGTTCGCAACAGGCCACCAGTAGCACCTGACCCAATGTTCTCAACTCCTCCTTGGCCCCAAGACGGCGACACCCAGAGAACATACTGAGCTCGGATAAGCTCTTGGAGGCATTTGAGATCACTTTCTGTCCAGCCGGATACCCAAGGATCTGCCAAGTCAAGCAAAGAGATCACTGTCTTTCCTGTCAGTGTAGACGCCTGTTCCAGTTCAACCGGCACGAGGCGAACGTTATGGGTGGCAAAGATTTTCTCAAGGTGACCAAAGACAGGGAAGGAGTTTGATTTATCGACTGGACTCAGGACGTAGATCTCAGAATCTGTGGACCACGAGACGGGCGTTCTGCGAACGATGATGAATTTTCGGTCTCCCGTTATGCTGTGAATCTCGAGCCCCTCAACCCGTTGTAACTTCTCCACTTGCAAGTCTAAGCTCATGTCTGAAACGCGCATGGCCGCAAAGCCGCCGTGCTGGAGGATAGTGGGCACGCAAGACAAAACTTTGGAGGTAATTTTGTCTTCCCAAAGCCTCGACTCGTCAATGATTACCAGATCATATGTGCTCTCAGCAAGCGACGAAGATGAAAGTTCTTCAATAGCAGCAAGGGGCATAACATGAGTTCCTGGGAAGTTGTTCTCTGCGGGCGCGCCACCCTTAACTTCAACGCCTCCTCCACATGAAGCAATAGTGACCTTTGCTAGGCAGGGACGCTTTCCGGAACTCGGGATCAGGTCTTGGAGATTCTCAATCCAAGAGTTAGATGTATCCGAGGTAGTGACCAACGCCTTGGCATCCCCGTGAGTATGGCACAGTCGCTTGATCCAGTCTGTCAACTGTAGGCTACTGGCCTGCATGGCCAGCTTCTTGTCACCGTCATGTATTTGGGCAGTGACAAGCGGTGACTCCAAATGCTCATCCCAAACAATGGAGGAATATCGGCTTTCGGAGGACGCTTCCTCTTGCTTCTGCGAGCTCGGGTTGAAGGGAAGACGACCAAGATGAACTCCTTCAAACGTAATCCAAGGCTGAGACCAGGAAGGATCAGATGCAATGCAGTAGGATCGCGACTTGCCATCTCGCCACTTGGTCTCGGTGTGAACCACAAACTGCTCCCCTGGTTGAGGCTGGAAGGCATTGGAAATATAGATCTTATCCACTCCGACTGGGATGTTGGGCACCTGGCTGGACAGTTCTTCAGAGCATGACAGAAGTGCAGACTGGAAAAGGCAATCAAGAGTCGTCGGGTGGATGAAACTCGGTGTCTCCCTTTCGTTCGGCATCGATTGTTTGGTATCTGTGACTATCCCAGACAGCCAGAGACGAGGCTCTGACTCACAAAAAGAAACGCCTGTCATGGTCTGGAATGCCGGTCCCACTGTGAGTCCTCCTGTGTTAGACAACCAGTCGCGTGCTTGCCTGACGTCAGCCATCTTCGCAACGGTTTGAGTGTTCTTGATGCGCTCCAATGCTGCCTCCCAGTTTGCGTGAGGCTCATCATCGTCATGGTTGTCATATCGCGTAGTGAATGCACCTTTTGCGTGCTGGATCCAGGAACCACCGGCTGGAAGCGAGAAAATTCCGAATTGATACCAACCCGGCATTCCTGGATGAGGCGAGACCTGAAGAAGAGTTTCCAAGCCACGTTCTTCGTCTGGGATAACGACTCCCCGCATGAAATGAAGATCCTGGAATTCTATTCCTTTGATGGTTGCCTGACTATCCGCCAGTTGCCTCGCCGCCTCTGTGGCCATCACCAACATTCCCGCAGCTGGGAAGACAATTGAACCGGCGACAACGTGATCTGCCATCCATGGATTTTCCGAGAGTCGCAGGAAGTTTCTCCATCGTGGCTCTAAGGCATTTTGGTAGTCCAGTGCAGCTCCCAGAATATCATGACGCGGATGCTTGCGCTGTCTCAACTGTGCTGTCTCTAGTGGCTCATGCCAGAAGGAAGTTTGGTGGTTCCAAGGATAAGAAGGCAAGTCCGCAACCATTTTGGGGCTGGTCGCATCGACACTGTTGTTGACAGCAGCAAGTTCCACTGTATGTCCTGTACTCCAGAGAGACCCAGCAACTTCGAGTGATGTTCGCAGCGCATGCTGGTTCCGCGATACCAATGAGTAGTAAGGAAGTGATGACATATTCACATTGACAGACTTCAAGATTTGGGTGACAGGCCCCTTCAGAACGGCGTGCGGGCCAATCTCAATTAATGCAGTCCATTTGATTGGAACTGGCCGTCGGCGACCCTTGGTAGACTCGCTCAGGCTAGCTAACTGTGAGACTGCGGCAGTGAACTCCACCGGGCTGACCATATTGCGCACCCAGTATGATCCGCCCAGCTCGGCAGGGGACACACGCTCCTTGGTGACGGATGAAAGCATCGGAATGGAGCCGTTGTATCGATCCTCCGGTTTGATACGATTGATGGCGTTACCCACCACATCAACCAGCTCTTCCATATGCGGGGAATGATACGCTGTATCAATGCGCAGCTTCCGAGCAAAATGACCATCTTGCTGTAACCGCCCCTCCAGCTGATCGATGAGGTCCACGTCGCCAGAAAGCGTCGTGCTTGCAGGGCTATTGACGCAGGCAACCACAACTGAACGCGGAGGCAGCCCATCGAGATACTTTTGTGCATCCGCCGCGGAGATGCCCGTAGCTAGCATGCCTCCTCGTTTGTCACTTTCGGCAATTTGCTGCGAGAAGAATCCGCGGAACCACGCGACTCGCATCGCATCTTCATGAGACAGGTACCCAGCGGCGTATCCAGCAGCTGTTTAGTGCACAGAAGTTAGCTTACAATGGTCATCGGAAAAGCGCATTGGGGTGAGAGAAGAGCTTCATACCTATTTCGCCGCTGGAGTGGCCAACAACTGCGTTGGGATAGACGGACCAGCTGGCCAAAAGATCAACCAATGCAATTTGCAAAGCGCATGTAATAGGCTGGCTGCGATCGGGTCGGTTGATCTGACTGTTCTTTGCGTCTGCTTTGATCTCCTTCACAATGTCAAAAGGACATCCCATTGCTTCGAGAATGCCCTGCGACCGTGCCATGCTTTCCTTGAAGATAGGAACCCTCAAAAGCTCGCGACCCATTCCTGCCCACTGGCCACCTTGGCCCGTGAAGACAAATGCAAGCCTTGTCTGAGCCTTGCGACTTGCACGCGAAAACTTCGGTAACCCCTTTCCAATGGCGCTTTGCAGCTCACCTTGTGAGTTAGCAACCGCGAAGCTGCGGAAGCCCAGCTGCGAGCGCCGAGTCAACATTGTATGCGCTAGGTCCTTGAGACAAACCTCTTGCTCGGCCTTTTGTTGACGTTCAAGGAATGCACTCCAGTTCTGACCGAGCCGTTCGATGCCAGTTTGATCGAATGTAGAGAACACAACCACATGGGGGGCCGGTTCGCGGTCTTCTGCGTCACCACGGAAGGCTTCCTTGGTGCTCTCTAGAATGACGTGCGCGTTTGATCCACCAAAGCCGAATGAGTTGATACTAGCTCGCTGGGGTAGATGTTCTGGCCAAGGCATTGTTTTGTCACTCAGACGCAAACGCCAGTCATCAAGCCTGATCTTGGGATTCAGATTTTTGAACCCGGCGTTTGGAACCAGGGTGGCTTTTTCCAAACAAAGGACGACTTTTATCAAGCTAGCGACTCCTGCGGCGCCTTCAGTGTGGCCCAGATTAGTTTTCACAGAGCCGACGTATATTGGCTCATCAGTCGGTGTTCGAGCTTGACCCAGGGTCATTCCAACAGCGGACAGCTCCGTAGGGTCCTATAAGTTGGGTCAACAAACGTGCCACTCAAATGGTCATCAACGCGGCTATGTTACTTACTCCGACCGGGGTTCCAGTTCCATGAGCTTCAAAGTAAGCAGTATCTCTCATTGAAATTCCGTGCCGCTCATAAACCGAACGAATCAAGTTGGCCTGGGCGGTTGGACTGGGTAGTGTGATTCCCGGAGTACGGCCATCTTGATTGATGCCCGTGCCGCGAATGACGGCTCGGATATTATCTCCATCCGCCAATGCGGCGCTGAGGGGCTTCAACAATACAGCTCCGATGCCCTCTCCGCGGCCATATCCATTAGCAGACTCGTCAAATGAGTGGCTGATTCCATCTGCACTCATCATGTGCATGTAGGAAAGTCTCTGTGTAAAATTAGGGTGTAAAATAAGACTGGCTCCAGTCACCAAGGCCTAGTATAAAGGTTAGGTTTTGTCAAGGAGAACAGCTCCCGAGGTGATCATTACTCACCATGCCACATTCTCCAGATCTTAAAGATTGGGCCGCTAGGTGGACCGCAGTTAAGCTCGAGGAACACGCAGTGTCCATCATGATACTCGGGCCTTGGAGGTCAAAAAACCATGACAATCGATTCGCCAGCATAGTCCTTCCATTTCCGGTAGCCGAATTGTGAGGCATATCATAGATATCCCTCGTTGATAGAAGCTCATAGTCATTGGTCATTGAGCCGGAGTATACTGCCGTGTTACTCCCTGGAAGTGTGTCTATCGGGATCCCTCCTGTTTCGTCCATGTCAGCGCGACTATTTATCCGTCTAGTCCTAGTTGACTTACCGTTTTCAAATGTTTCATATGCGACCTCGAGTAGCAAACGCTGTGCTGGGTCCATTCCCTCCGCCTCCTTCGCGGTAATAGAGAAGAAGGGAGCATCGAATCGCGATGGATCTTCTTGCAAGAAAAATCCACTATCATGATTGATCTATCATAGAAATTCCATGTTAGAAACATCACCATATTATGAACAAAAAGCTCGTACCGCTCCTTTGCGATCATGGCTAGGATGATGCCAGGCGGAGGCTTCATATCTGCTCTTGGGGATCTTTCCATGCCCAGTGCGTCCGTCACAAAGCATCTGCCAAAAATCCTCAACGGAGGCCGCTCCCCCGGAAAAGCGACATCCCATTCCAATCACTGCAATTCCCTCCATGTCTGCCGTGGCAGAATTTGTCGTTGGTCGGCCAGGCATCTTGTGGGTACGAAATGGCTCAGGACAGTGTCGGACAAGATTGTAGGAGGGAGGCTGTGGGGTTATATTACATTCGATGCTAGTCTCCGTCTAAATCCGGCAGCCCCTCGTCGTGATCGTAGTGAATTTGACCTTGATTCCTGAGAACTAGTGTCGTTGATGCGGGAAGCCTCCCATACGATGCACATCGTAATCACCTGGGTATCTTACTGGCCGTCCAAGCGGAGAACGTGCAGTGGAGACGGGCACCCATCGCGAAGCGCTATGCAGTATGCACTGTACATCGATGTAGGATTTCCAAAGTACATCCATTGCCATTGGTGTCCGACTTGGCGAGACCCTGGTTCTACCCCGAAACCCCATTGTCTGGAACCTTGAAGAGACCAATGCATTCAGATCTCGTTGATCTTCCATGCTCCGATGAGACTGAGTCTCAGTTCCACAATTCTCTTTCAGCTGTCCGTGAGGTGCAGTGTTCACAAGTGGGGACCTAGGCCGACCCACGAACCGGATCTCCAATGCGTCGCATAAGAGGGTCTCAGGTGTACTGTAACGGCAGATTACCGGTATCAGTCACGGTATTTCAAGGCCGCGGGCCCGCGAGTGTGTAGGATGCAGGAAGGGATCTACCTGAGCTCCATCGGCCTGCATGATATTGACCCACCTGACCCACTAACAACTCCCTCGGGGTCGCGGAAAATTGGTATCGGCAGTGGGGAAACATTGTGCTCCAATTCCCCCTTTCTTCCCCCCTATCTCATGCTTTCACTATTTACCAATTGCCATAACTTAACTGCAGTCCAACGCACATGCTCTTTGTGTTGACTCGTACCCTGAGGGAATGTACAAACGGGATCTGTTTGGTCCTCACTCACAACCCCAAGTGACTAGTTTTCCAGTCCGGAAGCCTCGTGACTCCTGAATTGATGTCAAATACTACACAGTACGGAGTACAGTGCTGACGATCCCTGACGGCCTATGGCCCTATGGTCTGCCGGTGGGGGCCACTATTGCGAGTAGTCCGAACTACGGAGCAACGGAGATCCATCTCACGATGAGATCTTCTAATGGACTACGGAGTACTACACAGTACGGAGACATAGGTGTCTATCGACTGCCACCTTTCACGAACTCACAACCTGCTTGCCCCCCCACCCCTACAATGCAGATCACCGCGATTTTCCCTGCATGTGGATTGTGGACTATCTCGGTGGAGCCAGGATGTGTACCCTACAGATGCACACTAGCCAGCCGTCTCACAGCACACGCCACACAGTAAACAATGAGCTCCAAATTAGCTCGATGACGCCCTATGGCCTATGCTGTGTGCTGTGTACGTACATACTACCACTAATCGGGTCACCCTCGACCTTGCCAAGCCATTCACTATGTAGCTTCCTTGACTAATATGTATGCCATTTAGGCGATTTATCTGACAGTCGAGCTATATTCCCCGCTTCACTCACAATTTTCCCCCACGCTGCGAGATTTATGCAAAATGACCACCCAACGCGCTATCATCGTCCTGGGCCCTGGCCGCGCATCGCTGGCACAAGATGTCCCGATACCTGAGCTGCCGGACAATTACATTCTTGTCAAAACCAAAGCCGGTATTGTCTCCTTGTGCTTTCCTTCACTTCCCGGTTTCTCGAGTACCTGGACTAAGATAGTACCTAGTCGCTTTGAATCCAACGGACTGGCGTCATATTGATTTTGTCCCCTGTAAGGGAGCCACCGTGGGCTGCGACTATTCTGGAATAGTCGAAGCCGTCGGCCCGCACGTCAAAAAGGGGTTCAAGAAAGGCGATCGAGTTGCTGGGTTTGTGCACGGCAGTAATGCAGTTCGTCTCAATGGCGGCGCATTCGCCGAGTATGTGATCGCGAAAGGCGATCTCCAAATGTTGATACCGGACTACATGAGCTTCGAGGCCGCTGCCACATTCGGTGTTGGCTTGACAACCGTCGGTCAGAATCTTTACCAAATCATGGAATTGCCCTTCCCCGGTGATTCGGAAGACGTGTCAGACGACACAAGTATCCTCATTTACGGAGGAGCAACCGCGACTGGTACTCTTGCTATTCAATTGGCGAAGCTATCGGGACTACGAGTGGTCACGACTTGCTCTGAATACAACCGCAGCTTCATGTTTGAGCTCGGGGCAGACGCTGTGTTTGATTACCACGACCCACAAGTGGGTGAGCAGATCCGAGAGGATACTGATGACGCACTGGAATTTGTCCTAGATACGGTCTCAACCCCCCAATCGGCTGCCATTTGCAGTGCTGCAATTTCATCGACGGGTGGTTCATACAACGCTCTGCTGGATGTACGGTCCGCCCGAGACGATGTTGACTCACATGTCTCCATGGCTTATGACATACTGGCAGAGCCTTATCGCATGGGGGCGCAGGAGAAGTCTCCTGTGGACACGAACTTTGAGTTTGGCGTCCAATGGTGGAAGTTAGCGCAGAAACTACTCGATGAGCGCCGTATTCTCCCTCACCCACATCAGGTGAAGCCAGGTGGCTTAGCTGGAGCATTGGCTGGTCTCCAGATGTTGCGGGAAGGTAAAGTCCGAACTTCTAAGCTAGTTTATCTCGTTGATGGACCTCAATGATTTGGCGGGAAATAAACAGCTGGAGACGTTCGCCAAATCATGTCAAGGCTTATCACGGCGCTGATCTCCATGTACATCACAATACGCAGCATATATGCAGCCCTAGAGTAGTAGCCTTGCGGGAAGTACGGAGTCAATATCGTATCGGGCTAATCACAACATCGCAAGCTGATTGCGAGTGCAGACTGTCCGTGCAATGCAAAGTAAAACACTCTCACCATTGTTGAATATCTTCATGTGTATCTGTCCCGGCTGCCTGACGTCCAAAAGACCATGCTCGAATTTGAAACCTTGCAGGTGGACATGGACGCCATAACTAGTTGTGCGTGACCATAATTCTGTAGTTATCAGCTGGTCTCTCGTCCGAGTTAGTCGGCATATCAGGTGGTGGGCATCGGCCAGAGGGATATGATGAATGACCCGTACAGAATAAACCAGTATATTCTCAGTGAATACCATGATTGCCACCAGGAGGCAATAATACTGACGTACCCGATAGGTACACGTGAAGCTATTCGTACATGCTGAAGCGTGGAGAGAGGAAGATCGTATTCCTATCTAACTGGCTAACGCTACTTAAGTCCCCAGCGGGGTATCTGGTCAGGTGCTATGACTGTCACCTGACAATCCCCCGGTAAAAAAGCAGTGACCGCGCCCTCGCGGTCGGGGGTATGATACTATCTGCTCATACGGTCTGTGGTACATGGTGGGAGGTAAGTGGCAATGGGGAATGATACAAAATTTTTGATACATGATGAATGATTTTCGTAAAAAGACGAGCCGAAAGAATGCCGTCAGTGATGGAGGCTGTTCCAGGCCTCTATCAATTGTGGCGCATGGATGCGCACTTCGGCGGCGGGGCGCCAGATATCCCATGGCCGACGGGACAACCGACGCCGGCGCCCCGGATCGGACCGAGTCGGACGAAGGAACAGAGAGACATTGAACACCTCGTCATCGTCGGAGGAACTAGACGACTTCAAGCCTCGCGATCTTGGTTATTTCGACCCACGCGACGACCGCCCGTTCTCAGAAGTATTAGACAAGCAGCGGGTTTACCACAACGTCTCGGCCTTCATTAACGCTGCGAAGGTCACAAGCGCTAACTACACAAGGAGATCCTTTGCTAAGCGTTTCTGGCAATGTCTGCTAGGAGACGCGATAGTCTGGTACAACAACGAACTAGATGAGAAAACCCGCGCACGCCTCCGACGCAGTCGTCACCTCGACGAATGGTATACATTGCTCTCGGAGAAATTCGCAGTCAATTACGGCGACGCGGTCAAGAATTTCCAGAAGCTCAAATATACCTTGTGGGACGTATACGAGAGGCACGATTCCGCCGACTTCTTGCAAAAGGTCGCTTTATTGGGGCAGGGACCTTCGCAGCGTTAATGAAGGCCGAGGCGTTGTGGTAAACCCGCTGCTTGTCTAATACTTCTGAGAACGGGCGGTCGTCGCGTGGGTCGAAATAACCAAGATCGCGAGGCTTGAAGTCGTCTAGTTCCTCCGACGATGACGAGGTGTTCAATGTCTCTCTGTTCCTTCGTCCGACTCGGTCCGATCCGGGGCGCCGGCGTCGGTTGTCCCGTCGGCCATTGTGTCGATCGTCCCGCCGACCGTTGTCATCGTCGCTGTCAGATGAATCTGGATCTGGGTCGGGATCGTCATGATTGTTAACTATAGGGATACGACGACCGTTGTTATCCCGTTGGCCGGGGACGCCGGTGTGTTGTGACGTCGTATTGGCTCTATTGCCTGCATCGTGTTGGTTCAGACATTGGTACGGGGCCTCCTGCTGGAATCCTGAGCGAGCAACGAGCTGTTCTATTGAATGCTGGAGGGCCCCCAGTCTATCCACTGACTTTTGTAGGACAGCCACTTGGTTGCGTAGAATTGCAACTTCTTCGGCGCTAGCTGAAGGAGGATTGTAGTATGGGTTCGGAATGGCCTGATAGCCGGGGAATTCATATGGCTGAGTAACCGTTGGTTGGAAAATGAGCGGCGGACTCGGTGCCAGTCTTGGACATGCGGTCGTAGTCTGCGCTGGCTGTGCCACGGCTGTGGTCGCTGGGGCCCGTTGCTGGCTAGGGCACCGCTGTTGTCCCTGTGAGCCAGGAGCTTGTTGGGACATGTTTCTCAGCGTGGCTGTAGAAGCTCCGGTAGTGGATATGGTTTTGTTGATGAAACGCCGGGGCGCTTCCGTCGATGGAGGTGCGCTGGGGGGTCTTGGCGGTGTCTGAATGACCGTGTGGATTGGTTCCGCGAAGGATACAGTGTTCTCCTTCGGGAATGCACCTGGCACTGTAGGTGTGGATACGGCTGGCGTGCCAGTTGCTTTTGCTCGTGCGGTTCTGATGAAAGAGCTTAGGTCCGATCGAAATTTGTCGGGATCGACAGTCCACTCTGGGGGTAGGCGTTCGGCTGTCCTCTACGCCGGCTCCTAGATCCTCTAGGGGATGGGCTTTTGTCTGGGAGGACGGGGAACTGCTTCAGTAGTCATCGACAGTGGTGAAGCCGAAGCACATTCCCAGTCATTGATAGCAGTAATTCTCCAATTTTGATTCATGAAGATATCATTCAATGAGGGGTCGTCATATCATGGTACCAATCCTTGATTCTGAGGAGGGAAGATTTTCGGAAAGAGGTCATTCAGTAAGCAACCGACAATACCTACAACTGCATCATCGCGGCTTCCTCCCCATCCCTAACTAGGTCTCAAGGGCCACGACGCATGATGAAAAAATATGCCAGAACCATTTCGTCTAGCTGTTCCGACCGACACATCCCCA
This sequence comes from Penicillium bovifimosum, assembly GCF_028826915.1. NCBI lineage: Eukaryota > Fungi > Ascomycota > Eurotiomycetes > Eurotiales > Aspergillaceae > Penicillium > Penicillium bovifimosum. The sequence continues at coordinate 65,387 of NW_026622718.1, read as the reverse complement.
CATTTCCGGGCCACTTCCAGTGAGAGACTAGAAAGGAAAATAATAAAAGAGACAAAAACATACAACAGTGAGGATTCGCTGGTGGTCACCCACCCAACTACTAACTCACCGGCGTGTGGCTTAAGTACGGCTGAGCGGACGGGAAGCCCTGTTTTCCACACCCTATGGTCGTATGTACCAGACTTTCCACCGAAAGAGCATATAAAGTACACTCCTTGGCCAGTTTGTGTGGAATATGGGTGAAGACGAGGCCTCTATACTTGGTAGACCATGAGTTACTTACTATCTTGGTCCATCCAACGGACCGGAGATGTCATTCTGAACAGCCGCGGGCGTGGAGAAGACCAAGTGCCAAGTGCTACTCTTTCGATGCTGCTAAGACCTGAAAAGTGATGGAGCTAATTTTAGGGAGGGTACAAACGTACGCCCTTTGGCTCAATCCACACTGCTTGTGTCTGTATCAATCCCCTCAATAAATGTTTGTAGTATATTCTTTCTGTATTGAAGACCCGCCCACATAAATCAAAAGGGCACAAGGCTTCTTCTATACAAACTTGGCTTCGGAAACTGAGATATATGGATACATAGTACAAAATGAAGGCTCAAACAAACAAAGACCATGGGATGACAGTCACCGGGAAGATGCGCATATCATGCCATGAAGCACTGCGCCATCAACGGCAAACCACCAGGCTAGATTAGGATGTGATCACCCTGACTTGGCAACCTCGCCCTTAACCCAAGCCTCGAGACCACCCTCTGCGATGATAGCCTGGACGTTAGCGGGCAGCTCACCGACTTGCTCAGTCCAGCTCTCTCCATCTTCGCCCTCCTTCACCTCGACAACGCTGCGCTTCACGTCCCATGTCAATGTCCAGCCCGTACGGCGAGTCAATTGACGGTCCGCGGCAGTCGATGACTGGGGAACTCGGCGCGCAAGCGCTCGACGAGTCGGGGTACTTCCAAACCCATGAGCGCATTGTTGATACTGTTTCGGGAAAAGATGTTTCCAAAGCTGCCTGCGACAACCAGAGGAATCTGCTTGGCAAGAATTGCGGTAGCTGCCTGTTCTCTTGATGATCCGCAGCCGAAGTTCCAGCCGGCAACGAGGATGTCATTTGCCTTAGCAAGGCCATTGAATTTCGGGTCGAAATTGGACATGCAGGCGTTTGCCATATCCTCCTTTGAGACATTATCTTGGTATGTCAACTTTCCGGGGTAGATGCTGTCAGTGTCAAGATTGTCTGCGTCGCAGAACACAATCTCACCGCTGATCCGCTCGGGGAAACCGGGAAGGATCTCGGTGGCAGGCTTAGAGTCATCGGTAGCAGATTCAACCCGATCAATCAGGGATTCCATCTGCTGGAGTAGGCCAGACAGTTCGGTCTCGGTGGTGGGTTCCATACCGGTGCCGAAACCGTGCTCCACACCAGACCAGCCCTCTGGCACCTGATAGGCACCGGGGCCAGAGATAACACCGTTGAGAGCGCTAGCAGCCACGACCTCGGGACTCGCGAGGTATGCAAGTGCATCTCTCGAGCCCATCCGACCTTTGAAGTTACGGTTGCTGGCACTGATACCAACCTCACCAGGTTCCAAGAGTCCCTTTCCAAGTCCGATGCATGGTCCACATCCAGCAGGGAGAGGCTGCGCACCAGCATCGATCAACGTCTGCCAGTCACCCGTAGCCTCAGAAGCCTCTTGTTCGGGCGCAGACGCTGCAGCAATGTAGAATTGAACACCATCAGCAATCTTGGGAGTAGTATCGGGTTTCGCCTTGGCGGCGTCTTTGAATACTTTAGCTGCCGCCGCGAGGTCTGAAGCACGCGAGTTGGTGCATGAGACGATATAGGCGCGGTTGACTTTGATGTCTTGTTGAACAAGCTCATTGAGAGGTGTGGCAACCTTGACGGAGTTAGGGCCGGAGACGTAGGGCGAGAGAGTAGAGAGGTTGAGGTAAAGCTGTTTGGCGTACACAGCATCGGGGTCCGCTGTGAGGGGATTGGCGAACAACTCATCGATTCTTTCGTGTGTGATACGTTGGCGAGTGGTCCGATCATCCAACATCGCCGCCTCGGTAGCCTTGTATCGCAGCCAGCGCTTCAAGGTCCGGTCGATGGGGAATAGGCCCGTGAGCGCACCCCACTCAGTTGTCATATTGGCAATGGTGAGGCGACTATCGACGAGCAAGCTTTCCATGGTTTCCTCGGAGCCGGTGAATTCAATTGCGTGGTTCAGCACATCGCTGTTGAACAGCCCGCACAGCGCGACAATCACGTCCTTACCGGTCACGCCTGCTGGAAGCGTGCCCGTGAAGGTTACCCGCGCAACAGGGGGAATCTGCCACCACGTTCGCGAGGTTGCCCAAATACTAGCAGCGTCTGTCCGTACAACAGCAGTTCCAAGGCACCCAACTCCACCATAGTGGTTACTGTGGCTGTCTGAAGCCACCGCCATGGTTCCGGGCCATGCGTATCCTTCTTCAACCATGATCTGGTGCCCAATACCCCGACCGGCAGGATAAAAGTCGATACCGTGCTGCGAAGCGAAAGACTCGATCTGCTCATATTTCTTGAGATTGGCTGCGCTAGTGTTCTGAACATCGTGGTCGAGAGTCATGACGATCTGGTCGGGACGATGGATTTTCGTAGCTCCCATTGACATGAACTTGAGCGCGACGGGCCACGAGTTGTCGTGAGTCATGCAATACTGAGGAGCAAGACTGATGTAGTCGCCGCTGCGAACGCGCTTTCCTTCGGGAAGACCGACGGCATAGCGTTGTACAATCTTCTCGGTCAAGGTCTGCGCCGGTTGCCTCTCGGAAGGGATTGAGGAAGCATACGCTTGCTGTGAGTGGAAGCCTTCGACCTGGGCAAATGCGGTTGAGCTCAGCGAGCGAGCGGGCCGCACCGTCAGGAGTGATCGCAAGGGATGGTGAATTCGTCCGCTCAAAAGACCGACCGATGGCGTCCATCGAGGCAAAATCTGAGAGGGTTAGATCCGAAGCGGCAATCAGCAGAAGAAGCTTCACTTACCGGTCTCCGCATCATGGTGCACGGAGGCCTAGCCATGTTCTTCAATGCCATTGAACACGACATGGTGGTGAGTCGCTCCAAACAAACTTTTTGCGGTCGAAGTTCCGATCACGCAACGGCCTCGGATCCTAGTCGGGGCGGAGCCCACGTGATCTGGCGTACCCCCGGCTGAGCCTCTCGTGGCCAATCAATTTCAAAGCGACCCCGGAATCACTTTAGGTCACATGATCTATAAATCTGCGATCCCCAGTTTTTGTTCCAAGGTTCTGATCCATCATTTTGGCTGGTGTTGATGATGTTTATCTGAGTGGATAAAGGTTGTTGTACTCCGTATCAGTCTCGAGAGGAGAATGATGCATTTGCTTGATGAAACGATGGAAATCATGAGCCGGGAGCTTATCGAACAAGTACTACTCAACTAGTTACGGAGTAGTGAGCGTGAACAAGCAGTTGTTTTAGCTGCTAAGAGCCTAAGACGCAAGTTGGTGCGTCATAAATCGAAAGGGTGGAAGACCACTTGAGCAATTGTGCGACATGAAAAAGTTATCATCTCCACCTCCTTTCCTACATCATCGTCCTGAGTACCAGCATGAAATGGGCAGAACAAGTTGAGAAGTTGTCGGTGTTTCATTATGTAGTACCTGTCCTTAGTACCTGCCCCTTGCGGTTAAACCAATTTTGACGTGTCTTGGCGCGACTCCAGCCAATTATGGTGATAGCAGTGGGGATTGTTTGCACAATTTCGTCTAAGGTTCATCACGTACGTTCTATGAAGTTTCGATGTCAGCGAAGAATGTAGTGAGTGCATCGCTGATGTGATAAGTAACTTACGCAGTAACCATGGTAAGAGTGACATCCTTAGGTTGAACACCACCTGCTCCATCTACCCACATAATACATATATGAGCATGACTGCCCTGAACATCGAAAGAGTTTCAAGAATTTCGATTGGTTCAAGGTCGCCGAGTTGCTACAGTGAGGTTTCAACAACAAAAGTTTACGTCCAACCAAGGTGCGTCAACCGGTTTTGGCGGTGGCGGTTGACCTGGAGAAGGTACGAAGTACTCCGTACATACATTAGGAAGGGTTGCCCATCCATTTACTGCGTACGGAGTACATAAGGCTGGAGATGCCGACGGCCAGAGGCATCTGTGATGGCCTCAGGCAGAAAAGCCGTTTCGAGACGAAGCGGAATCAGCGGGGTGTGTCAGTTTCCTCTCCGCAATGTACGAAGTAGTCTTCCGAGTGGTTCTCCTACCCTATCAATTCCCTAGGCACCTGTGAATCCAAAATCCTCTCCTCGTATTGCTGTTCCTTCCGCCCCATTTCGTTTCCTATCTTTTCCTATCTTTTCCCGCCTTTCCCCTTTAGGGTTCTGGATGTTTTTCCTCGGCGATCATTTCCACTTATATGTAATTTGATCATTGCATATGGAGCACGTGTAGGGAGTAAGTTGGATTACGATGCGTGACTTGGGCTACAACAACAAATTCCTGACACTTCATTGTTCAGAGCAATCCCGCATCAGTGGACTCAGCCTTGAGCCTATGTAAGACGGAGTACAGTACCTCCGTATTGCCCGGTTGATCTTGGCGGAGGGAACGTGCGCGCCGAGAACCCCCCGATCCAACCTCCAACCCGAACGAAACCCGCAATAGCCGAGTCTTCGAGTGACAGACCGATCCATCGATTGTGCCTAGCGCTGTCTGGGACTCTGGGTACTCAATTCAGCGAATGAAATGCGACGCCACGTGCCGTACAAATGGAATGTTCCTAACGTGTGGCGCCCAGATCTTATCCGCATGCGGTGCTGGTACGCCGATATGGACGCCCGCGCGGGGTGAAAATATATTCTAGGCCAATAGAAATTCATCCCCACGAAACCACAAGCGTCATAATGGCTTGGAAAGGGCTGATATGGTTTATGTGGAGCTTAGTTCGGGGACAAGGTCGCTTTGGGGCACAAAATCCCAGTCCTTAAATCTCCTGTCCCGTCAGTTTTCGACCTGGGCTTAGAGAATTTATCTCTGTCGTTCCTTCTCTTCACACTGAACTGGACTTATCTTGACCTTCTTCTAGTCCCGATTCCGTGGTCCTAACTGCAACTTTCCTCAGAAATCTCAGCTCGTTCCAAGCTGTCTCTTTCAACGTGACGCCTCTTTCTCATGACATTCGTACTGAATTCACCCACCAACCTACTGCCTTAAACGACAGAAACCTGCGCACATCTGCCATTGCATCTCCAACTTCCCTAGCAACAAAGCGCAGCCCACAACGCAACTGTTACCCAGGCCCTCGCAACATCTTCCGATTCTTGTAGCACCTCCGGATTTTCGACCCATACAGATTCACAGAACCCCATAGCCCAGAAATAGACCGATAAGCGACATCAACCCATCGCCCAACCGCATTCTGTTGCCCACGCCTCACCCAGATCCAACAACAAATCAAACCCCGCAGACAGGAATGACAACCAAATGACTCTCTTAGACGATCAAGAAAAAAGACGGGCGCCGGTGTGTTGGACGCACTCGGGCTCAAAGGGTGCCGCTGGCCATCGCGATGTGCAAGAAGGTGTGATAGCTGGAAATGCCGACAATCTTCAGCGTCATCTAGGCAATCGCCAGATTCAACTCATTGCCATTGGCGGCTCCATTGGAACGGCTCTTTTCGTGAGCATCGGCACAGGTCTCTACCACGGTGGACCTGGCAGCTTGTTCATTGCCTTTACAGTCCAGTGCATATTTTTGGCCATGGTGAATAACTGCCTCGCTGAAATGACCACTGCATTCCCCGTCAGTGGTGGTTTCATCCGACTGGCTGGAAAATGGGTCGACGATGCTCTTGGTTTCATGGTTGGCTGGAACTTCTTGTCCGTTCTCTTCTAGGATTCGCCGAAATCCCTACTGTTTTCATCGCTAATAACCGCTGTAGCTTCTACGAGGCTCTTTTGATCCCTTTCGAAATCTCAGCTTTTACTCTGGTGCTGTCCTTCTGGAGTTCGACGATTACCGAGCCTGGGCCAGTCGCAGGTATTTGTGCTGCAGTCACCTTGATCTATGGGTGAGTGACCCTTTACCATGTTTACATGGTTTCAACAGCCCACAGAGATTTCATCACTGAAGTGATATGCACCATTGGCACACTACTCGTTTCATTCAAATACTGACATTCGCACAGCTCTCTTAACATTTTGGCCGTCAAGGCTTACGGTGAATCCGAATTCTGGCTATCCGGCGGAAAGGTCATTTTGATCTTCTCCTTGTTCTTCTTTACTTTTATCACCATGGTTGGCGGAAACCCGGCTCATGACGCCTATGGCTTCCGCCATTGGAACAACCCAGGTTCTTTCATGGAGTATCTGGACACCGGTGCCCTTGGCCGATTTGAAGGCTTTTTGGGATCCCTTTGGTCGGCTTGCTTTGCCGTCGTTGGCCCCGGAGTACATCTCTATGGTTGCGGCTGAGGCGAAGCGTCCCCGCATTTATATCAAGAATGCGTTCAAGACCGTCTACATTCGATTCGGGCTCTTCTTTATCGGCGGCTCCCTGGCCGTAGGCATTGTTTGCGCTGCTAATGATCCGCAGCTGGAGTCGGTTGTGCTGGGCGGTTCTTCTGGTTCTGCCTCCGCCTCACCATATGTCATCGGCATGCGAAACTTGGGAATTTCAATCTTCCCTTCGATCATCAACGCGTGAGTACTGCCAAGGATAGACCATTTGAATGGAGAGACTGACCGTGCATGACAGTCTCCTGTTGACTTCAATCTTTTCTGCTGGCAATACCTACACCTACTGTGCTATCCGTACTCTCTACGGCCTAGCCTTAGAAGGAAGAGCCCCGAGGATTCTCACACGTACCACGCGCAGTGGCGTTCCCATATATTGCTTCATGGTCGTTATGATCTTCCCCTTGCTTTCATTCATGCAGGTGTCCAGTAGCTCATCGATCGTCATCACCTGGTTCGCTAACCTCGTTACTGCCGGAGGTAAGCGTCACCCTTCAATCTACTTGAAAACAATGAACCGGTTATTGACAACAACGCAGGACTCATCAACTATATCGTCATAACCCTGACATATATCTTTTTCCATCGAGCTTGCAAAGCCCAAGGCTTCGACCGCAGGTCTCTGTCATATTTCGGATATCTGCAACCGTATTGCGCATACATCGCATTTGTATGGATGATCGTTGTGACGATCGTCTACGGCTATCCTGCCTACAAGCCTTGGTCATTGTCCACTTTCTGGTCGGACTACACCATGCAAATCGTCATTCCTCCTCTCTTCATCATCTGGAAAGTCATCAAGAAGACCAAATTCGTCAAGGCTCACGAAGCCGACCTAGTTTGGGAGCGACCCTTGATTGATGCATACGAAGACAGCTTCCTTGACCCGCCTACTGGATTTTGGAGAGAAATGGGGCAGATGGTTGGCATCGGACGCAAAAAGGGCGGCGATGACAGGCGCTTAAGTTCAGTGGCACAGCCCCAGGAGACTACCGAGGAACTCCCGCTTGAAGATTCATTTAAAGCACATCCATGAGAACCCATGAGACTTTGATTAGCCTACGTGCGGTTTCTCGTGAAGGTGTCCGTGACACCACTGACCAAAAATGTTCTACTTTTGCACATCTGAGCATATGATACCAATTGATTCTTTTCATATCGAACCCGCTGAGACTCTACATGTAGTTACTAATCGGACAGGGCCGTGGAGACCAGTCTCCTCGAGCCCAAGCTTGAAGCGGAGATCCACAGCAAATCGTAGAGTGTATATTCTCATAGGATGTCCCTAAACCGAAAGCCTTTATATCCACCCACGGGCGCCGAGCATTTAAATCATGTGCTGCGGCTTCCGATCCCGGGTAAAAAACACCTTCCTTGTCGCCATCCACAGTTCCACACGCATATTTTGAAGAAGATCCGAACTGGGGGGCGACTCCCACGTGATAGACCGAATCCGGGGATTTGACACCCCTCTCACCGCTCTAATCACCGCCTATGAAGACATACCCTGCGCAGCCAACTGAGAGAATTTGACCACGAAAACTCTGCGAACTATCAATCTACCGCAGTTCACAGTTGTCCTTGTATCATATGTATGAAATGTGGGATCCGGACTCTACATCGGGGGCTCAGTCCGTTGTTCTTGCATTGATTACTATTGACACTCCGCCCCGTTGAGATCCTTGATGAGAGGCTATAGCCTATGGATACCAAACGGGTACCAGTGTCGGTGTCGAATGCTGCTCAATTCGACAACTTGTACAACCGGATCCAGAGCCAGGACCCAGGGCATTGACATTGCCCTATTGCAGGTGACCTTTGTTGACGAAGATCTTGCGGCGGAATACGAACACCGGTGCCCTCTGGTATCCATAGCCCCTCATAAAGGGTCTCGACGGGCCGGAGTGTCAATAGTGATCAATACAAGAACTACGGACTGAGCCCCCGATGCCGGAGCCCGGATCCCACGGCCACATTTATGCGAAGACAACTGCAGTAGGTTGATAGTTTGTAGAGTTTTCGTGGCCAAATTCTCGGTTGGCTGCGCGTACTCTCCAGCTGATGCTAGCCAACGGACGAACTGGAGGACTAAGAAAGAGGCTATATTGGCCGGAACCTCGCCGCCCATCGCCTGTGAAATCGTGGGCGGGGATTGGGACGAAACGGTGCTGACAATCGATAGCCGCCCTCACCGCCCCGATTTCCCGCACACTCAATAAACCTACACTCCCCTGGGCGGCCCTGGCCAGGCAAGTCCTGGTTACTGCTGCCTCATAATCCACGATTTTGTCCCGGCGGTGCGTACGCCATGGTTGCAGTGGCTATCAATGGGCCATGGCGCATGATTCCTCGCGGACAAGCCCAACGCCGAGGCCGAAAGCCCATCCTTACGCTGGGTGCTGTAATACGGGATGAGCGTAGAAAAGGTACCTAATTACCCAGAAGTATCATGTAGTGGAAGACACCAACACCGGGAAATCTCGTGGCGGCTTTACAGCCTCATCTAAAGCCTAAGTCCTAACCGAAGAAATCCCTCCGGATCCCGACGGCCTAATTTCACCCCGAAACATGCAGTCCTGGAGGTGAATACAATAACCACTGGATTCCTTTCCCGATCTTCGGTCTTATCAGTAAAAGAACACACAATAGTCCACTTCAGACATATTCCAGGCATGCGAGTCCTCTTGCTAGGAGCGACCGGAAATCTCGGCTCCCGCCTCCTCCCGGCCCTAATCCAAAGGGGTCACACCGTCACTGTTTTCGTGCGGAATCCTTCGAAACTAGCAACAAGTGTCCAGCGAGATCAGTTTAGTATCGAGTGCGGAGATGCAAGAAAAGCAACCGAGATTAAAACAGCCGCGATAAAGCACCAGTGCGATGCTATCGTGAATGCTGCCGGACTTGCGGCTGTCGCGCCGTGGGGTAGGAGTGATCTGCCCGCTATCATCGATGCGGTAGTTCGTGCCGCGCTAGAAATTGGCCGGGAGCGCGGCAAGCCATTGCGACTGTGGGTTCTTGCCGGACTGGGTATTTTGGACCTTCCAACGACGAAGTATATGCTTGTGGATTAGTGAGCACCTTTTCCACAGCCTGAATATCAGATACCAGCTAATCGTGTCCAGTATACGAGTCTTTGCTGAACATCGCAGTACATTGTCGAAACTTCAAACTTTGCCCAAAGAAAGTGTTCTGTGGTCTGTTCTCTGCCCCGCGACGATGACCCCTCGGGCTGAGCCCAATTATCCTGTCATCGCTGGAGCATCTGTCGACAATCTCCTGACTTCCGCTGATACACCACCTGAATGGTCCACTAAGCTTTTGTGGATACCTGTTATTGGAGGCTACTTGAATGTCTTGAGCCAAGCTTCGGGTTACAATACCTCGCTCGAGGACAATGCGGATCTTATTGCAAGTGATCTTCTGCGAGGAATGGATAGTCCGTGGATCTACCAGAAAGTTGGAGTGAAGGAGAAGCAGAATAATTCGTGAGCGATAGGTGCTTAGAAGCTTTGATCCGAGAACGACTTTACCGAGGCCATAGGGCCATCATCAGATCCTTCGGGACCTCCGGAGGCGTGCGCAATTTACCAATGGCACTCGATACAAATCTCCCTGTCGCCATGGCAGCAATGCCGAGTTTGGCAAGTTCAGCCTGATTCATCTACAGAATGGAGGAGCTTCTACATCGGATGATCTAGCTCCTGAACGAGGAGCAAAGCGACAACTATCGGTTACAGGTTATTTAGAAGAGCAACAACATGTGGGTTCATCGAGTGGGATGGTGATTAAATCCACCGAAGAGCAATTGGCTCCTTCATCTCAAGCCTCTCTGCTCTTCCCAAGTACACTACTTATAGTTTCTGTTCTTTGCGTCTCTTCTCTAGTCTTATTATCTTCAGCAAAAGGAATCGAAACCCTCTTTTCCGTAATCCTTTCCACGTCATGTTACAACAAGACTCTAGGCATACCTCTCTCTTTTGTATAAACTTAGGAGATGGAATCGGTGGCAGTTTGTGGCTCAGTAAACTGTCATGGATCACAACACTCTTCACACTTCCCACCAATAATCATTCCAGATTGCAGTTCAATATGGCTTAGCAACACTTGTTTGGTGCCTCAGCGCTTCCTCCTCATCAGCAGACTGGCTTGCATTCCAAGGGGTCGCCTCGAAATCTTGACCGGGTACAAGACTCAAAGGTGACATAGGCACCTCACTCATGGGTAGCCCAACATCCCCATCCGATCGTGACAGATCATGGCTATAGCCCTCCTTAGACTTTCTAAGCATAGGAGCGTACGTATTCTTGTAAGCAGCCCTTCCAGATGAGCTTTGATTCTGAGTGACGAAGAGTTGTCGTAAAGACGCGACACAGGAGACAATGATCGCTAACAAGCGAAAGTCAGCAACTGATCAGCAGCCCTACGCCTTTTAGACAACATACCAATGTCTACTTCGACAAAGCTCCAAAAACACAGCCAGTCAATGTTCATTTGGTGATCGTAGCTCATCCCAACGGCGACTCGAACTATCGCTGTAACCATGATAAGTATAGTCGCAGAAAAGATGCTGAGTAGAATTAGCTTTTTGCGGCGTGAAATCCGAGTATTCCATAACACAAGGAAGGGGATAGATAGAACTGCCAGGTAATCAGCCAGGGACTGCGTCTTTTCCTTCCGAACACTCACTCATCAAGTCTGTGATAACATCTCCCGCACAGTTTGCCCAAAACATGCGGTTCTCGTAATGGATGTGGTTGGGCTGAGGGCATTGAGCTACATTCAATCCAGTGTCAGGACCGCCGAACCATAAATCTAATCTAGTGAGTCTCACATATAATATACGCCAACCCTCCAAAGCTGCATTTGTATTCGATGTTGGCCACTGAGGCAATATAGACACTCGCCGTGCATAACAGCACAACAAACCACCAGATGCGGAAGAACTTGACTTTGGCGCTGATTCTGTAGAACAATGCCAGGAACGAAAACTTGACACACCACAGCGCTGAGTAGAATAGTATCTCAAATGGTGCATTGAAGCGCATGAATGTGTTGTATCTGGGCAAAAAATCAACGGAAAACAATTTCGTGCCGGCGCTGATGGCATACAACTCATAGAGGACCTTCCCTTCAACCTGCCAGATAACCGCAGCGGTAAGTATTATGATCCATGCCAGAATGACTAGGTAGTCATCTATGAAAAGGCGGCGGAAGGAGGTGAGTTGGGTATATATGCGAATCGAAACGAAGAGAAAAGCGGACCCAGTGAAAGCCCATAGGATGCCCTGCGAGCTGAGACATTAGCTACCCATACATAGAAGCATGCAACTCATGTAGACTCAAGCTATAGATACCCACGAGGAAAACAGGCATAGGAATCCTACTGCGCTGGTCGTCGAACTCTGCCATTGCTACCCAATCCTGAGCGAACGGAGTGAACACGGAGATTTGAGTAACAAGTAGAGCAGTAATTTATACCTATGTCATCGACACCACATCGCGGAGAGCTTGGGTGTGTCCTTTGTTGCATGGAGCTTGTGGCTGTCGATTCGGCCACTCACCACACAGCTAGGTTGTCCAAAGGTCGGCGCATCCCAAGCAGTAAAAGACATTACTCAAGTTTCTTTGAGTGTGCCCTGTCGAGTTCGCGTCCGACCTCTTCGGCACCGTGTGCAGTACATGGATAGTAACCAAAGGCAAGTTATTTCTGAGGCATTATGATCGTTCCACATGGGAGTCTCCAGGGAGCGGTGGCTCTTTAACGTGGTCTTTGGTAGACATGCTCATCGCGATGACTGCAGGGCTGAGCACATGCTCAAGGATGTTCAAAGAAACCACGTTATATCCGTTCTCCCGGTGTCTGGAAGACAAAGAACCAAAATCGCCGTCGAGCTTGGCCCGCAATCTTATGGACTTGGACCTCAATAGAGATCAAACCAGTCTTTCTTGTGCTCCTTGGCCATACATTTTCCGAATGATGCTACCTCAACGGACGTGACTCCGGATAACCCGGAATTCTGTGGAAAGTTAGTTTCACTGACCAGGACTGTGGTCTTGTCCTTAAATGTGATCACCTCGCATATCGAATATAGGTTGGATAGGGCTGTCAGATATGGTGAAGTGCTGTGGTCAAGTCTGTTCAAAGTCCACAAGTGATTGGTGGTTTTGGCTGTGTGAGATACAATGAAAGAGGTTGCAGCAATGCCAATATGAACAAAGAATATGCGCCATGCGAACTGTCCAGGTCTCCCGAAGTCTTCCAAGCAAAGCGCATCCAGGTATGAGATTTCTGTGTATAAATGGGGAGTGTGAGGAACCTTTGAGGGACATATGGTCTCGATTTTTGGGTATCGGATGCTGAGCACTTGTCAACTAGTCTACGGAGTCCAGACCTCCCAATATTTCTTATGTCTGAGATGCGAGGTGACTGACGTATCAGGTTCTCGACCTGCTCACTGGATCTGGTACTGCATCTAGTTAGCCCAAGTAGTTAATATCCTGGGATCCACCATGACAATGTCAAGCTTCGAAATACGAATGGCATGACATCTTACTTATTCATGACTCTGAATGAGTCCCGCCCGGGCCTAGACAGTAGAACTACTCATTTAACAAATATTATCCTCATTCTTTATTGACCAAACTTAGAGAAGCTCTACCCAACTCCTCCCCCCTCACATCTGGTCGCAGCAACTGGACAACACAGCGCCTTGTTTTTAAGAACTAAATCATCCAAAGTAATGAGCAGCTTAACCACCGCTAGCACCCAGGCGGTCATCGCCCCTCTCACCCGATCAGCGACTTTCCTCGCGCTATCCGTCACAAACCCCTCAGCCATCCCAACCCTCCGCTCAACCCTAGCCAGCGTTTCCAGCCTAGCCAAAAATGTCGCTTTCCGAGACTCCGATGCCAGCTTCACCTGCACTGTAGGCATCGGCAGCTCTATCTGGGATGAACTCACCAACCTGCCGCGACCGAAAGAACTCCACCCATTCCGCGAAGTCAAGGGCGCCAAACACACCGCCGTCTCCACCCCGGGAGACCTCCTCTTCCACATCCGCTCCGAGCGCCGCGATCTCTGCTTCGAGTTTGAGCGCCAGCTCATGGACCGCCTCGGCGACTCCGTGCAGCTCGTCGATGCAACGATTGGCTTCCGCTACTTTGACGCCCGCGATCTCCTCGGCTTTGTCGACGGCACCGCGAACCCCGTGGGCCCGGATCTTCCATCCTCTGTCCTCGTCGCCAGCGAGGACGACCCAGATGCGCAGGGGGGCAGCTACGTCGTCGTACAGAAATATGTCCACGACCTGGCCGGCTGGAAATCCCTATCGACCGAACAGCAAGAGCAGGTGATTGGGCGGACAAAGCCAGATAACATTGAGCTCGATGACGCCGAGGAGGGGAAGCAAGCCTCGCACAAGACGCTAAGCACGATTGAGGACGAAGATGGCCAAGAGCACGATATCCTCCGCGACAATATGCCCTTTGGATCGCCGGCGAGTGGGGAGTTTGGTACTTACTTCATTGGGTACACCAGCCGGCTATGGGTTATTGAGAAGATGCTCGAGCGGATGTTCGTGGGGAATCCTCCCGGGTTGCATGATCGGTTGTTGGATTTTTCGAGGCCAATGACCGGTAATGTTTTCTTTGCGCCGTCTGCTACGGTATTGGATGGACTTGATGGTTGATAGTCGAGTGAGAATGTTATTTGTGGTCGACGTTGGATCCCAGAGTGATTTGTTTTCTCTGAGATGGGGCTTGGGATTGCGGCATGAACATGCGACCTGACATGATGTCAACACTTTAGATAAGATAGGCTGTGCGCATCATCAATTGAAATGATCCCGGGGTCGGAAATGGAATTCATTCTAAGGATTTATATCCCAATAGGATGGTGATACTGGTTCGAGGCCACCCTCGAATTAGGTGCCTCCTCCCAACTCTCCTGTTGAGCCGGGAAATTGGTGTCGCCTACGGCTCAACGGTACAGACATTTCAGTGTGACTGCGGATTTAGTACTCCGAGGGGACGTTTATGCCCTTCTCACCCTCTGGTCGAAGCTAAAAAAGGTCATATCACGACACAGTTCTCATGGCCTCCATCTGGTGGTTTGGTGCCTGAGGCTTCAGGCTGCGCACTCGGTTAAGGGCCTGAGGCCACGGATAGGGCTCCAACCCTGGCTTTCCCTACTAAGCATTGCTGTGGGTCCGTTGGGAAGCTACCAAGGTTCGGACTAGGTTGATAGTTGATACTGTGTAAACATCGGAACTGCCCTCTCATGAAAGTACACCAGAATCTCGACTCCGATGATACTGTCACAATGTCACCCTCTGCTTCCGACAGAAGTCCATTCACCGCGACAACACTTCGGAAACCACTGACAGACCCTCCGGAGTCAGACGGGACATGGCTCCGAGCAAGAAAGTGACGAGGACAAAGAGGAACGCATCGCTAACTCGATGGCCAAGAAGAAACGCAAGGAGGAGAGAAGGTTGCAGCGAAAGAAGGATAAGGCGAAAGCCTCTGGAGGACCTGAGGGGCGGGGGTCACCCTCGCAACCGTGTCGAATCTGCGGCGGTTCACACTGGACACAGGATTGCACGGAACCTCAGCACCCGGAATGGTGGGCACTTACACTCCTGAACAATCCGTGAAACGGGGCCGGGCGGCAGACCCCGTGGGCGAGGAAACATAAACAAGTTGGCTATTTCCGTGAAGGCTTCTTCGATCAGCTCAAACAACACCCCCAGGGGTAAGAAGAAGGCGGACAACGCGAGCGATTCCCCCTACGACCAGCTCTTCAAGCGGGCGGAAAGGGGCTACGACAGCTCCCTGGATGATGGTAAAGGATGCTGGCTCTACCTGAAACCCACGGTGGAGCTCAGGAAATCCGGCGCCTTCACCCTCGGGGATGTTATCGACTCGATGTCCATCGCCACGGGAATTGATGTGGCAGATATCAAGTCAGTGCACGTGCATGGGCCCCAGGCAGGGAGTGCCTTCCGGGCGCTGAGGTTCCATGCCGTCCTGTGTCCAGTGTGGACCGCCGCAGTTCCGACACGGTTGCGAGGGTGACCCTCCCCGCCCTCAAGTCCTCAAGAGGCGACAGGTTATCTCTGCTTATATGCCAAAGGCCTGTTTTTGATCTAACCGCAAGGAAATAATGAATGTCCATTCGTCATTTTCTTGAGGTGAGATCAAACAGGCCTTTGGCATATCACCAGAGATAACCTGTCTCATAACCATGAGCCATCACCGCCATCAACCCATCCTGTACAACGGGCCCTCGAGCTTCAGCACGAAAAGTCTCAAGCCGACAAAGCGATTAACCTCGTTCTTACAACACGCCAAGTTCTTATCGAGCTACCTGATGAAGATCCAGATACCGCTCTTACCTCGCGTGACCTCTACAACAACGGTGGCAGCTGAAAAACGCCCAAACGTATCCAAACGCTTCCTCGTAAGTTCCCGACTCTCGTTGATCTCTAAACCTCATGGTTTGTCGATGCTCGTCAGTGCTACGTATACATTCGAGCTCTCCTCCATCCCTATGTGTCGACTACACTCTCAGCAGGTGGCACGAAACAGTCTGCCTTGCTTGAGACGGTAGTGGTGGATTTTGGCCCTTCCTTGATCAAGGAATACTAGCATAACAGTCCGCAGTGGATTCTACATGGATAGGGACCGCACCTATGTCATATTACGAGAATATGTTGGAGCGAATTATTGTGTCATTCAAACGTGCAATTGAGCCGAGAGTTGATTGTGGCCATGATACTACCCGATGCAAACAAAGTTCCATGCCATGCATAACAAAAAACATCATATAGTTCCCTCGAATCTGTGAGTATCCAACGGTTCCAATTCCCAGTGCAGTATTGTGTTGTCAGCCGGCAATGATGCTGCATGTCTCGGTCGAGCTCACTATCCCTGAATTTTTCACAAGTAGCTCACGCTGACACTGTTACTAGTGAGGGAGGAGGAGGTCAAGATCCCGTTGCCCTGCTGGATATCCATGAGTGTAGCGCCAGCTGGTCCGACCGTCTGGCCACCAGTCGAGGCCTGGGCGTTTGTGAATGTCACAGTTCCGAAGTTGGCGAACGGGACCAAGTCCTCGTTGCTTGAGAAGTCCTCAACGATCCATTCGGCATTGTACTCGCAGAGGTCACCGTCCACTCCGCCGGTGAATGTGTGGGTCACGGTTTTGCCGGTGGATACATTCTCAATCGTCGCGGTCCCGGTGGTCTTGGATGTAGCATCCACAGTGACCTTGATCTTGTTTCCAGCCGCAATCGAGATGCCAGAGAAGTCATACGCATAGTCCGGGTACCATTCATACCATGCATCGTACGACACAGTGCGTCCCTGAATGCAGAAATCAATACCAGTCTGGAGGATAGCGCTGCCGCAAGTATCGCCGTCGATGCCAACCCACGCAGAGGCACAGTACTGCTTGCTTGAAGAAGCACCCGATGGGAGCTTGGGTGTCGGAACAGTGAATTCTGCAGTGACAGAAGTATAGCCCTTGCCGATCAGCACAGCTCCAGCCCAGTTTGAGCTGTACTCCTCGTGGGTCGTCGAGTTGAGATGAAGAACTTCCGAGGTTCCGGGCTTATAGGGTGGGTGGCTTGAACGGCCGGAGGTTCTGGCAGCATTGCGAATTGCTCGTCGCTCAGTGAGGGGAGCTGCCATGGCTGATGCTGCAAGCAGTACTGCTCCGCAAATGGTGATCGAGACCTTCATGATGCAGATTTGGGCAAGAGACTGGTAGGCTGTTTCGAAGGCAAGAGAGGAAAAAGATGGATGATTGAATCTGGGAGAACCAAGATAGCGTCAGGAAACATGCTGGTTATATAGTTTTCACATCTCCTTGTCGCTTCGTCAAGAAGAACATGATAAGAGACTTGACTCGGCGTGATCGAGTCAGTTCAGACGCAGTTCCAATGTAACATCACCCTCATCGAACAAACAACAGTCTGCATGTTTCATGATACCTTCGGAGGCCGGTGGTCTGAGATATCTCGCGATTTGTTCGCATCCCAAAGAAGTCCATTTTATCCGCGAATATTAACCGGTTGATCGGTCTCCTCTGAAGATGCCGGAGATATCCTCGCGTGGGAATCCAATGGCATTGTCAGCACCTGGACGCTAGAGATGCACTTTCATTCGGATCTCCGACGGAAGCTAGGAATGTCGCAAGCCATGTCACCACAAATTGCTGAAGCGCGGGGACAGGTCCGAGAGGATATACTGCATAGATCAAGCATTCGAGTAAACATGAAGATTACCTAGTACCGATATGGAAGTGATCGCTCTATTCTGAGGGAATTGGTGAGAGCGTTCCGTAAGCGATGGTAACTCGATGTGACTGTGGCTTGAAGAACAATATCGCCTTATGGCCAGGCCAGTAGTCCGTCGGTGATAAGAGTGCCAAGCTTTAACAAGCAACTTTGCCCAGAGAAACTGAAGAAATCACCATGCATAGTGTATAGTCATGCATGACAAGCGTGTTTTGGTGTGGACCTTGAATAGAGACTTGGGTGTCAGCATCAAGATAGAAGGCATATTCTTGCATAAATATGTGAACTGTGCACAATTCGGACTTCGCAGCCTAGTTAGTCCATCCTAAGTGTTCCAACCAGGTAGGCGACGGTATTTTCATCAAAACGAGAATTCATGGCTCATGCTCCAGCAGGTGAGGCTCCTAGACATGAAAAGATGCTAAATCTTGAAGATACTGGCATCAGCAACTCATTCTGACCATCCTGCGGAGACATGACATTCCAAAAATAGACAGCAAAAATGTCTATAACTTCTGGGAGTGCGCAAGTTGTTTTTCTTTCTTTTTCGCTCCCATATCCCCGACAGTGCCTTGGCAGTAAGAACTGTGGCGAGAAAACTAGTCTCCCTTATGAATTTGGCCGCATGTCTCGAGACATGAAAGAGCTCTTTGCCTCTGGCGCTCGAATCAGAAGAAGAGATGACTCTGGGGGCTCTATTGAGGATTCCTTTAGGATAGAGTCTCAATAGTGATCATCAAGCGTCTGAATGGTGTTCTTATTCATTTCTGATCCTGGGCATCAGATGTCAACTGACAAAGGACACCTCGAGAAAGTCGATCCCCGGTGATCTTCCTCTTTGTTTCCGACAAATTGTTTAAACTCGTCGGCCAATCATTCACGGCGAGGGAATGAGAGCCCCCCAGTGTCTGCAGTTGAACAATGAACTGTATGCTAATACTGTAGCTACTTCTAGTCCAGAGGGTGTTGCGTATAGTTGGGAGTGTTATTCATTTTATTCCATGTCCTCTTGTGTCTAAACTACTTATAAAGGGCGGGCTGGTCTTCTCTACCAGAGGGTATCTCTACACCTAGGCAGTCACCTCATTTGGAATGAAGTCCGTTCACTTTCTCGTCGCTCTGTTTATTCACATGGCGACTGCCCTTTCGGGTCGCCGCTCTGGTGTTAGCCATGGTCATTCACTCCAGAGACGTGCTGCACCTGTACCGGGTAAGAATGGTATCTGTTATACCTATACCATTCAACAAGGGGATAACTGCGCAACGCTTAGCGATCGCTACCATGTTACTACTGCCGATATCGAAGCATTCAATACTGGTTCCTGGGACTGGCGGGGCTGTTCCAAGATGCAGCAGGGCGATTTCGTTTGTCTCAGTTCGGGTGCTTTTCCAATGCCGGTTGCTCTTCCACAGGCTACCTGCGGTCCACAGGTGCCTGGGACGATGCGACCTGACAACTATGCCAACCTCGCCGCACTAAACCCATGCCCTTCAGATAAATGCGTGAGTCTTGTGTGGTCAATGTCATTCTTTCCATCTCTAATATATCTGGTCTACAGTGTAATAAAACAGGTCAATGCAGTACCAGCTCGGCCTCTTGCGATGTGGCCCAGTCATGTATCTTCAATTGTGGAGCAAAGAGTCCGACCAAGCAAAGCACTGCCAACAGCGGTACTAGGACCACTGCATCCAAGCCTTCCGCAGTTTCGACCACCACAAAGGCAAGCACAATCTCAAGTTTGCATACAACTTCGAAGGTGACGACGAGTTCAAAGACAAGCACAACTCTCAAAGCGACTACAACTTCCAAGGCGACCACCACTTCAACCAAAACCACCAAAAAGGAAGTCCCAGCAACAAAAACCACCAGCGAGGTGAATCCAACGGAAACTTGGCAGCTCACACTCTATGAGGACGCAGATTGCAAAGGCAATTACTTCTCTATCCAGGGCCACGAGAACAAGTTCGAGGGGAATTGCATCACTCTCTCCGAGGACACCAATACCGAGATCTCGGATACAACTACCTCCTGCCGGTGGTGGACTCAGGGTGGCCTTAATTGGTCCACGTGCTCCTCCAGTAAACTGACGAAGCCTAAGTCATGGTTTGTCGATGCTTGTGAGTGCTACGTATACATCGACAAGAAGTGTAAACAGCTCGGTGGACTAGCCTATGCGCCTTGGCAAAAATGCCAAAAGAGCCAGACGTCGAATTTGAATAATCACTCGCCATGGGGCTCGATGATTTGTTGGTATAGCGAACGGCCCGGGTGATCACGTATATATTGAGGATCAGAGACGAGCTGGCTACCTAGCTAGGTATGGCCCGGGGGGGATTCTTGATGATGATTTTTGCCGATATGTACCTCTTACAATATATATAACAATCCATGCATACATGCGAATTTCAAGATTTGATCACATTTGGTCTCTCTTTCCATCGTAGGCATCACGCGTGTGCCTGGAGTCTAAGTGACGACCTGTCTAAGAAGATAGATGCATAGATCGGGGCCTTCGCGATGTTATTCGCACTATCCACAAAACCATAAACGTTAGTGAATGGAGCACCAGCAGATTCCCAAGGCTCTATTTTCTTTTGTTTATATTTTATAAAACAGACACAGATTCCATCAACCAGCCAAGTGGCCGAGCGGTAACTCAGCCATCTTATCTTCCTTGGTCTAGTGGTGATGATTTCCGCTTGTCATTAAAACCGATAAGCGCGGGAGACCGGGGTTCGATTCCCCGAGGGAGAGATTTCTTTTTTTTTTTTTTTTATTATTATTCATCTCGTTGTGCCTGTCTTTCTTCCTCTGACCTCGATGCTCTATTTTCAATCAATACGGCAATATAGCATATCCATACTCCGTAGTTATATTTCGAACTGAGTGGTAGTCTCCTACAGTTGCAGGAGTAGCCTGTCCAATCTACTAGGTCTATGAAGTGCGACGCAGTGATGTATCTTTCCATTTCAAGTCCTGTATAGCTGCATGTGATAGCAAGTTTGCTTTGAAAATTTCATCAAGGTTCAGAGCAAAGAGAGGGGAACGATGATATTTACGGAATGGAATGCGCTTTGGGAAGCTCGAGTATTGGAAGGTGGCATGCCATTGCCTCCTTCCACATCTGGTTCGTTCTTTCCTTTCACAAGCAATGCCGTGATCTCAACTCGGAACCTTCCACAGGAGCAACTCAGCATCTCTTTCATCGGCCTTTGATTATTACCTACCCCTTATTGAATATAGACCCTACTCTTCTCTGGATACCCCAAATCGGACTACATAGCACCACCCACCATGGGGTTCTGGGTGGACTGGGAGCTATGGCAGAAGCTGAGCTTGGTAAGTCCACAGTTCTCGACCAAGAAGGCTATGCACTGACTGTAAAACCCTTCAGGTACTTGCCATGTTGATCGTACGTGGATGAACCACAAGGCCGCAAAGGCACATACTGATAGAATTTACAGGCCGTGGTGTTCATCTACGCTTTTTGTGTCCTTGGCTGGAATCGCTGGAGACTGCGCAAGTATGCCGCAACAGAGGCGGAAGATCGTGAAAAGCAAGCCGAGCTGTACCCGATGCTGCACCAGGATGACATCCCCTTCGGTGCCAGGGCTTTGCACAGAGGGATCGAGGTAGAAGGGATCTGGATTTCGACTCCCAATACACCCATACAGAGTCCCTGCCAGCCCATTAGTCCAGCTGCGAGCCGGCCTGCAACTCCAGCACCGAGGCCGCTGCCGAGAAGCTTCAGCTCCATGTCTTCCGCCTCCGTCGGATCCCAGAGTCCACAGATTACCACAAAGCCCACACTCTCGGTTGGACCTCAGCGTTCCCGAATGGCTCCGAAGACCATACCAACGGCTGCCCGGCATGGAGTCGTGTCCGAGGTAGACCTAGCCTCCGCGGGCTTCAATTGTGAAGATCACAGACGCGGCGATCATTACAGCCGAGCCAGTCTGCCCATCAATCCAGATGACCTCCGAATATCGCCTGTGCAAGAGGAATCACGGGTAGGGATGAAAGACACAAAACGCAGTGAGAAGCGACCCGGTATTCACGCGCTGGTTTCCGGCCCAAGTCCTCGTCCTTATACCAAGGAGTACCGAGCTGGTTTCGATGGCGCCGGCGGTGACCTAGACCATGTCCCAGACATGACCGAACTCTCGTCTCATAGTCCCTCAGAGAATAAACGGACCTCCCGATTATCGAGTAAGTCAGGCCAGCTACGACCTGGGGATGAAGCAGAGAGACTAATGTCGTTCTTCACTTCATAGGGGTTCTTCGTCGGCGATCATCCGAGGAATTCCGGCGCAGGATGAGCCAGATTTTCAACGAAAATATCAGAATGGGACTGCCAGCAGAGCAGCTGGAGTTCGGCCCAACTTTGCGCGAGTACCAACGACGGAATTTCCGCAATCCCTTCCTTCGTCCCTTCCGGCACCTGCGCCACTCTTCTGGAAATGGATAGTCGTGAAGCTGTGACCCCTGAAGCTTTTGGTCTCACGAAGAACCTGGAGTTGTGGACACAAATGTTGAGGAGGTCTCCGAGATGAGGTTTTCACTTGCTCAGACATCTAACCTTGAATTTGATCTGGCGTTGCAGCGACTCATGGGCAGTTCCCAGACACCGTATCTTGGCCGCAGCAGCATTGAGGGAACATATTCTAACGGAAGAGAAGAGGTCTCAGCGTGTAGTGCTTTGCTTTTGTATTCTTACGATTTTAAAAAGCGTTGTCTTGCAATCTGACGATCAGCGTACGATTCAGTGGTTGAATAGTAGTTGGTCCGCCGAGATGATACAGACCTCTTTACCATAGAATCAAAGTAATACCAAGTAAGATCCATCCATACCAGTGCTGCCATCTGAGTATTTTCAGACATCTGCAAGAATAAGGGACGGTGACCTGTTCAAACCCCGGAAAGGCCCAAGGCAGCAACGTCACACGTGACCTCGCGATCCATCTGACGCGTCCGAGTTGTTGACTCGGAGTCACCTTGGCCTTTTTCGCCACAGACCGATAACCCGCACTTTTCTCTCCTTTCAAAATCTAGTCTTGTTTGCTTCTTGAGCCATTGGTCAAAGCCAAAAAGTTTTCTGTCAGTTCAACCGAGGATATTACCCTTTACATCCGGCTTTCTATCCACCCCTGACGCGTATTGTTTTGAGTGGATCATCCATTCCCCGCGCATTCAACTCGAAAAGATCTGCCACAGAGGCATCGAAATACTGCAGGCGCTGGTAAGCGTAGTGAATCAACTCTAATATGGAGGGACAAGAGCAATATGAGGACAATGGGCTTCCTGGCCCTGGTGCCCCAACCCCGCTCTCTGCGCTGGATGTGAGTGGAGGTCTCAAAATTGATGCAGAACGGTGGGCTACAATGCTAACGTTGCTCTGACAGGGTGTTTCTGGATTGACTGCCAGAGATATTAAGTTGTTCGTGGATGCAGGATATAATACCGTTGAGTCTGTCGCCTACACGTACGTACCCCATGACCTTCGCGCGGCCGTTGCGGTTCATTGTCTAGCAGAATCTCACTGTTACACCTCCTTCCATGTTTATTCCGGTATGGCTGACATATTGTCCAATATCTAGGCCCAAGCGGTTGTTGGAACAGATCAAGGGTATATCGGAACAGAAGGCCACCAAGATCCTAGTAGAAGGTATGCTTTTTCCGTGATTGACTTCATCGAGGTTGAGTAATCATGGCTAACGCATATTCGCATTAGCTTCTAAGCTGGTACCTATGGGATTCACAACGGCAACCGAAATGCATGCCCGGAGAAGTGAGCTCATCTCAATCACTACTGGATCCAAGAGACTCGACACATTGCTCGGAGGTGGTGTTGAGACCGGGTCAATCACGGAGATCTTTGGAGAATTCAGGACGGGAAAAAGTCAGATTTGTCATACTCTTGCGGTCACTTGCCAGCTGCCGTTCGATATGGGCGGTGGTGAAGGCAAGTGTCTTTACATCGATACCGAGGGCACTTTCCGTCCAGTGCGGTTGTTGGCTGTCGCACAGCGATATGGCCTCGTTGGAGAGGAGGTTCTTGATAATGTGGCATATGCACGAGCATACAACTCGGATCACCAGCTCCAGCTGCTCAATCAGGCCTCTCAGATGATGTGTGAAACCCGATTCTCCCTTCTGGTGGTTGACTCGGCGACATCTCTGTACAGAACGGATTTCAACGGCCGTGGGGAGCTCGCGTCACGGCAAACTCATCTGGCCAAGTTCATGCGTACCCTGCAACGCCTCGCAGACGAGTTCGGCATTGCGGTCGTGATTACGAACCAAGTTGTTGCCCAGGTTGACGGTGGACCCAGTGCCATGTTCAACCCGGATCCCAAGAAACCTATCGGTGGTAATATCATCGCCCATGCCAGTACTACTCGACTCAGTTTGAAGAAGGGACGCGGCGAGACTCGTATCTGCAAGATTTATGACAGCCCTTGCCTTCCCGAGAGTGATTGTCTTTTCGCCATCAATGATAACGGTATCGGTGATCCCAGCGAGAAAGACCTGGAAGATAAATGAGCAAAGCCTCTCCATGGCCACCGAATTGGTCTTTGACACGATGTTAGTGACTTGACGAGTATCATATTGAGATAGCTGTTTACGTTGTTTGTGCCGTCCATGGCATATCAGCGATATTTCTTTTATTTTTAATAGAAGCGCAATAGAAAGCGAAGATTCCTCAGCATCAAGAATGAACTGAAGAAAGGAAGTAATATTCGTAGGTATGTGTTTGTCCTTGCGACTACGCGGAGCCATCAATCTCAGGCCTCTCGTCGCGCCAAGACTTACATGTTTTTTGAGCTCCAGTCTCCAGCTTCCCGCCCTTCGATCTTCAACCTTCTCACTTCCCGGCCATGGAGTGCTAAGTTGAGATACCACTGTCAATCGATCATGGCGAAAATTTACAAAGACTCAAGGGTCGACCTGCGGCCTTACTCGCCGACCACGGTCGCCAATATTCAGATCCCGACCCTAGAGCCCGTTGCCCGTCGTCCACGCTTCTCGATCTCATCCACCTCAGATGACGTCCCCATCGCCAAAGATGAAGATGAATTCTCCCGACGTTACCTCGCGACTCAAGGCGATATCTACTTCCGGAAGCGCAAGGTCTATCCCAGGACGTTCTTATGGCGCGTGATCAACGACAATAAAGTGCTGGAGATCCAGTGCGCGGACCTGACGAAGGGCGGGACAGAAGTCTACGAGTACAATGTGACCCTGCGATTGGGATTCCAGGAACAGATTCTTCCATTTGGAGTCGAATTGTCCGACTCGGAGGATCATGAACTCATCAGTGTCTTTGTGATTACCGCCTCGAAGCACCTTCACACCTTGTCTCTACGCCCCGAGTTCTTCCGCCGAACCTCCTCGATCGATGAAAATGTGAGTGACTGGTGCAAGACAACTCTGCCGGCTCCCTTGGCCTTTTCGAATCCCCACCGACTCCACGCGAGCAGCCCCCTGGAGTTGTTTATATCCCTCGACAATGGCGCGCTTCTACGGCTGACCCGGAGAGCCGGTGACGATGGTGAGTGCTTGCCCTTTGCTGAGACTGCTCGTTTTGCGATCGCTCTGACTGATTGATCTTGTTCGATTCAGGTTCCCATTGGTCTCCTCTCACCTTGGACGAACGCACATGGGGTTCTTCGATTCGAGGCCTTGTCAAATGGAACGCGCCATCTTCGATTCGACATGACGGGCGCAACCTCGATTTAAACGTTGCAAATGCGATTGCCACTACCTCCGACGAGACCTACGTTTTCGCTATCTGTTTAAACCATACCCTCAAGATTTGGAACCTTGCTACGAATAAGCTAGCGGCCACAAAGGATCTCCTGGGACGCTCACTTCAAGATCCGGATCTTGTCGCATACACATTGAACCCCGCCGAGGCATCGTTCATGCGTGTCTTCAATGCCGAGAGAGCGATGGACGGCGGCCATCGTTTCTATGTCGTCACATATTCGCCATTTGAGGATGGCAGGTTCAAGTTCTGGGCTGTCAAAGGTGGCTTGACATCTGAACTGGTTATCGAGGAACTCTTTGCGGAGAACGTTTTCCGACCTGTGGACCCCGACGCCACGGGCAACATGTTCTGGAGCATCGCTGATTTCCAGGTGAAGACCCGGGAAGAGGGCAAGGGAATGGAACTGTGGGTGCTCTGGAGAAACCACGGCCTTTACCAACTTTACACCCTGCACTTTGACCTTCAAACTCTGGTCACAGATTGGTCTACCAAGTGGGTTTCAACAACATTCGAAAGCCATAGGCAAGAATCGCCGCCTTCATTGGTCATGGATGATGTCGTAGACCCCACTGAAAAATGGCTACAGTATCTCTTGCAGCCGAACAGATATCTACCCGAGGTTCTTGAGACCGCCCTGGCTGTTTACCAGGAGGCCGTGAAGCCTCTCTCGTCGGTCTCGTCTGGAGGACTGAAAAAGAGCTTGCCTTTGGCGGAACGACTTTGCTCCACAATCGCATCGGCAGTGTCTCTTCGGAAATTCGCCGACGAGGAGATGGACTACTCCCGGTATACATCTGACACGGATTCAAAATGGCGTCAGTTCTGGCAAGTTGCGGAAGATCTCAACAAGCGCCGGTTCGAACCGATTTCTCTCGCCTACGACTCGTACACTGATATGCCGTGGCTACTTCTGTCGGACTCCTGCGCCGTGGTGCGCGAATGCAGCATCACGGAATTATTCCTGCACAACTCCAGCTCAGAACTCGCCAGTGGAGTGCCAAAGATGATGGACCGCTGGAGACATCGCAACATTCCAAGGGAGCTGGGTCCGCACTACGAAACGGCCTCTGGACTGTTGAAAGTGGCGACAGATTTCCGGAAGAGCTTCTCCGCCGAGCTCGACGGGGCATGCCGGGCCGCTCTCCAGGCCGAAATATTCTCCGAACCATCTTCGTCGATCCTGGACCGCATGGAGAGCTTCCGAGAGCGCTGTGATTTCACCAATCAAATTTCCAACAAGGCCTTTGATAATCTAGATGCCGCCTTGAGTGAATACATGCGAACCGACTGTTTGTCAATGGATGCATTCCTTGTTATCATCCATACAGCGTCGCTTCACTTTTGCGGAGAGGATTCGGAACTTGCTTCAACCTGTTTCGGTGCTCGTGTTCTTGTTAGTGGTGCACAAGAGACAATCTCCATCTCTCGTCAGATCTTCTATGATCTGTTAATCCTAGTCACGTTCGTGGATGGCGAATGGGAACCAACAAGCACGTCCGACTTCGACGCGTCCAAGCTTTTCTCAACCCTTGTCGATCTCCTGCGTGAATATGAGATGATGAACTGGCTCAGCTCGAACGTCCGCAAATGCCCCGACAGCGCACTCAAATTCGGTGCTGATTCGTCGATGCAGAGATTTTCAACGAAAGAAAGCAATTCAAAGACCAAGAGTCAACGAACCGCAAGCATCCTCGAGGATCTGTTTGTAACCGATATCAAGCCCCAACAAGCGATTGACTCCCCGCAAAGCTACACCTTGACGTTGGGCATCAGAGATGTCGTGGCCTGGATCACTCGCGAAGGTGAGGTGAACTATCAGCATGCAGTGGCTCATATCCAGTGTGACTTGATCGCCAAAAACAACATCGACCTGGCGTGGGACTTCCTTCGCTTCCAAGCAAGTACGTCTTGGTCCACCTATATAAAGGGTCGCTTGCATGTGGCTATGTCGGAATTCGATGCCGCGGCAATCTACTTCCGGAAGGCAGCCTATCTGCTCTGTATGTATCTCCTGGCGAATCCTTGTACGAACCTGTGCTAATTTCCATGCAGCTAGCGGAAAGCCAATGGGCAACCTCTCCGATATGTCAGCAGAGCTTCTAGACATCCTCGATGTTGATTGCTTCCACAACGGCCTTGCAAAATACTACCAGCACGTGCTTTCCATCTTTGAAAAAGTGCGGTCATACTCCCATGTCGCGGACTTTGCTAGCCTGGCGCTGCAGGCCCTTGACTCCGAAGTCTGGGCCGAGAAAGACGCCGAATACCCGACCGTACGCGACGATCTTCTGTCTCGTTTGTTCACTGGAGCCCTTAAGACTTGCCAATTTGACCAGGCATACTCAGCTCTGGCTAGACTGCAAGATCTCAAATTACAAAAGTCCCAGCTTACCGAGCTCATCTCCACTATTTTGGCAGTCTCTGGGCCTGGAACGGCTGGACTCAAGCAGATCCTTCGATTCCCTACCACCCTCGTCCCCAGCATTGCCTCCTTCATTGACGAGATTCTCGTTCATCTGACCCGCAAACAGACCAACAACGTATCGTGGTTGGATGCGGAGAACAAGCATTTCCCAGCCTCCCCTGATTACACCCGCATTCTGCAGGCTTATCGCATCGCCCGCTGCGACTACCGCGGCGCTGCGGAGATTGCCTATCGCAACGTCCAGCGCCTGCGCAAAGCACGGGATGCGCCGTCCTCAGCCCTCATCCGCAAAGGCCGGGAAGCCGCCGATGCAGCCCGGTCGCCAGTCGAGGAAGACGATGCCGAAAGCAAGGAAATCCGCCATGAACTCCTGTCACTAATCAACCTCCTCGCCTGCGTCGACAAGAGCGAAGCCTACATTCTCGTCGAGAACGGCCCTCCAACAAACGCCGCCCTGATCCCCTCCCTTGGAAGACGCGCAAGCGCACAAGCCGACGAAGACGGAAACATCTCCATGGGTGATGCCGACGCTGCCTCTCCCACGCCAGTTGGAGGCAAGCGTCGATCCTCTAATGCCGTGGCTTTCGCACCCGACCACCGCACAGGTGGCAGCAAGTCATCCGCCCCGGCCCGGCGCGACAGTACCGTGTCCTTCGAAGTCCCTGCGACGAATCCATTGCTTAAGCGTCGCATCATTGTCACACTCGAGCACCTGCGTCGTGAGTTCCAGTCCGAGCTTGACCGCGTCAGCCGTATTGAGCGTGGCGACTGGGAATTTGGTCTTTCGGATGAAGAGAAGGAGGATGTGGATAATGATGACACGATGGTTTTCTAGTCGGGGCTTTGAGACATTCATCTCTGACTTTGCATTTTGGGGCCTGATATTGTAGCCTCTGTTCCAATTTTATCTTCTTTTTGTCCCAATGTATGGTACTTCAAATGGTGTCTCTCGGTATTCTCTTTGTTAGAGTAATTTTGCATTACTGGATGGGGCGCACAATATGATTTGCTTGTCGCGTCTCTTAGGTTGACTTGTGTTGCGCTTGAGGTTCGGCTTCAAGCCGTGGGTTCGCTGTAGGGACCGCCTTCGGCTCCGACGCATAATTGATGTTGTCCGAAGGTTCAACTACTATAGATCCATGTAGTATTTTCACAGATCCAAGATGTAGGTACTTAGGTAGGTATTGATGGAGTTCGAAAATGTGATTAGGTTGGGGTGTCTTGGAGACGGGATTAGGTAGGTTGTGTCGTTATTCCCCCCATGTCCTCGGGATATATTTTCTACAGGTAAGACGCGACCTAGGGCGACCCGAGAGATAAACCTACCACCCAAGTCCTAACTAAGCAACGTGATGGAACATAGGTAGCACCTCATGTACTGGACTGGAACCTAGTTTTAACCTAGGTATGTAGGTACTAGGTCGGTAGTATATACACAAAGTGAATAGTATGGACCTTCCTAAATCAAATAAGGTACAAAAATCATCTGTCCAGTTGACAGTATCTACTTCCATGTACGCGTGTTTAGCGAGCGTCCCGTCAACTGGCGAGTCTCCAGCCAACTGGCAAGGCTAGGTATGGCCAACTGGCGAGCCTATCTAATTGATCCCTACGAATTGCCTATGCTCGACATCAGATTCATTCGATTCAATCTACGGCAGCTTCTCTACACTCAGGAGTCATCCCAATAGGTAGTAAAATTATGCACGATTCCATGACAGGATCCAAAACTATCAACGAGAGCCAAGAGAGACATTATCATCAGAGCAAAAACAATGAGACTGCCAAACCAGAAAACAGTATAAACGCCAGCAATAAACCCGACTCAATATCAGAAACAGCCATATGTCGATGTCGATATGTACCTCGAAAAAGGGAATGTGGGAAGATCGTCGCACCCAAAAAAATATATCCAGGCTTCAATCAGTGTAAGACACTCGAAGAAGACAACAAATAACAAAAGCAAAGCAACCAATCTAATCCGACTCCTCCATTGCCATGGCACTTGCATATAACCTGCTAAAGTGCGATTTGGGGTCGGTGAGCAGAGCGTAGGGTTCACCGTTCTCGACAATTCGACCGGTATCCAGGACGACGACGCGGTCGAAATCGAGGATTGTGTCGAGTTTGTGAGCAACGGCAATGATGGTGTGGTTGCAGAATTTCTCACGGATGACTCGTTGCATGATTTCGTCTGTTTTGGTGTCGATGCTGGGTGTTGGATTAGTCGACGGTTTCAATGTTTGAGGCAAGGGGGAGGGCTCGGATGTATGCAGGGGGGAAGTGGATGTGGAGACAATGATTATTGTTCCAAGTGGAGAACATGAAGTGAGGGAGGAAAGGATCACTTACTTGCTAGTTGCCTCATCGAGTATCAGGATGTTGCCTGGGCGAAGAAGAGCCCGCGCCAAGCAGAAGAGCTGCTTTTGGCCGTGTGATAGGTGAATCTCGTCGATGTCGGTGGACAAATTCCCCTTTTCTTGAATCGCAGGCAGAAGCTGGACGCTCTTGAGAGCCGCTAGGATGTCTCGATCGGAACATGTCCCCGTCGGATCGGCGTTCAACCGGACACTGCCCTTGAAGAGGAGCGAGTCTTGTGAGACACCGTTGATGCGCGAGCGGATCTCCCGTCGGGGAAGGTGACTGATGTCCACACCATCTACGGTGATGGTGCCGCTGATGAGTTCCATCATTCGGAAAATGCTCATGATCATAGAGGTTTTGCCGCTGTAATTTTGTTAGGAGAATTTGAAAGGTTGAGTTGGGAAATTTGTTCTTACCTTCCGGTTCGTCCACAGATGCCGACTTTCTCGCCAGCTTGGACGGTTAGAGAGACCTCGTTGAGGACTGGCTCGGAGGGCCTGTAGGCGGCAGAGACGGAGTGGAAGGCGACGGCACCCTTCGAAGGCCAGTTAGGGGGTACATCCTGGTCCTCACCAGGTTGATCCTCCGACTCGACAGTGGACGTAAAGTCCTTGATTCGCTGAATAGAACCGATGTGGGTCTCCAAGCTCGTCCAGAAGGTGACGAGGAGCTTGATGCTCTGGCTGAATTGGATCACGTTCAAGAGAGCGACACCCACGTAGCCGGCACTGAGGGATGTTCCACGTAGAGCGACAACCAAGACAATCAGAAGAACCGCGATGCCCGCGACGACCATGTCGAGTGACAGAGTGAGCCAGCGCTGGATAGCGAACATGAAGTAGAAGGGTCGTTGCGAGTGGTCCAGGAGAGCAATGTTCTTCTTTTCCATCGCATGTTGCCACCCAAAGGCCCGTAGGGTCACAAGTCCTTGGAGGCAGTCGGTAAAGTGAGAGTATAGCGGGGCCTTGGCTTCGATGTCCAAGTAACGAAGCTGGCGTGAAGTGCGCAGGTACATCTTCTGGATCAGGAACAATATACCCATCACAATCGGGAAAGAGATCGCGGCGTATTTGGAGGAGACACCGATGAGAGCCATCTGTGCCAAACAGAGGAAGAAGGTAGCGACGGTGTTGATCGCGGCAATGGGAAGGTCCATGTCGATGAGCTGCAAGTCTTGGCTGAATCGGTTGAGGATCGCGCCGCTGTCGGTCGTGGAGAAGAACAGCATCGGGGCACTGAGGACAGTGGTCAACAGCCTACGGTGGAAGTTCTCGCCGGACTTAGGGACCATGGTGATGATCATTTGCCAACAGCCGACAATCAGTGCGAGCATGGCGATACAGCCGAGCATCACGTAGATACCGAGATAGTGGCCGATCTCCTGCTTGGGACGTGCGGTGTCGGACTGGGCCCACCATTTCAGCCAGATGCTCGGGAAAGAGATGCAGAAGACGAAGCCGGCCATGGCGACCATGAAGATGGTTGCCGGGACCCAGCCGATTGCGTTGATGTAGTATGTGTAAATTCCGAGGTCACCACCGCGATCGCAATGCGCCGGCTCGTCAAGCAGTGCCAGCTTTTCTTTCTCGACGGTGTCGATACTAGAGTAACTGGGAGACTCGGTAAACCGCTTAGGCTTGTAGTCCCAGTCAGGCGACCCGAGTCCGAAGCTTGACACATATCCGCCAGTCTTGTTGAGAGCACCGAAGCTTCCCTGTTCCGAGATTCGACCGGCTGTGTCCAAGACGATGATGTGGTCGGCGTAGGGAAGGCGCTTGACCGAGGATGAGGCGACAATGACTGACGCTCCGACCTGTT
Source organism: Penicillium bovifimosum (assembly GCF_028826915.1). Taxonomy (NCBI): domain Eukaryota; kingdom Fungi; phylum Ascomycota; class Eurotiomycetes; order Eurotiales; family Aspergillaceae; genus Penicillium; species Penicillium bovifimosum. The sequence goes on along the minus strand of NW_026622718.1, from coordinate 33,165 downwards.
TCAGAAGTCCCATGTGTCCGAAGAGGCTGTGGAAGATGTGGTTCTCCGTGGTAGCGTCAAGACCGCTCAGGGCATCGTCGAGGATGATAATCTTTCGCCGGGCATAAACTGCTCGCGCCAGTGCGATACGTTGGCTCTGGCCTCCACTGAGGGCAATACCCTTGCTTCCAATGACGGCCGCATCCCCGCGAGGGAACTGCGAGAGGTCTTCCTCCAGAGCACAGGCCTGAATCACGGACGAATACCATCTGGGGTCATAGTCGGACATCGCAACGATGCTGTCTTTGATAGTACCATTCATGTGCCACGGAGTCTGGTCACAGTATGCAACGCTGGGAGATGCGAGCTCAACCTTGCCATCGGCACAAGGGATTTCTCCGAGAAGAGCTTTGAGCAGAGTAGTCTTGCCGCATCCAGATGGTCCAATAAGAACAGCGAAGCTGCCTTGAGAAATGGTAATGTTGATATCTTTCACAATGGGAGTCTTCCCGGCGTCCCAGCCAAAGCTTCCACTCCGGACCACGACGGCATTGACAGATGACAAAGCACTGGAGCGCTTACCCAGCGACTCGACGGAGTCCGAGTTGTTCGAGGATAGCTCAAGGTCTCCAGCCTTTGACAGCAGCCGCTTCTCACCGAGGTCATCGAGGAAAAGAGTCTGAGAGGGGCTGCGTCTCCGATCGGCATGGTTCTCTTTTTCCAAGAACCGTTGGATACGCTGGAAAGACCCGACGGCGCCAGCGAATGACATGAGCGCCATCACCAAGGTCAAGAGAGGGTCTGCCAGGAGCGAGAAGAGAGACAGCGATGTGAAGACCCGAGAGACGTTCAAGGGCTCGCTGGAGATACCAACATAAACACCGAAAGTGAAGATCGGAGCAAAGATCCGAGTCAACCAGGCGAAAGCCATGTTGTAGACCAGGAGTGTACGGAACTTTTTAGAGATATCGAGTTCGCTGATGCGAAGACCGTGAATGAACTTCATGAAGGAATCCTGCAAGCCAAGCATCTTGACCCCTTTGATGGAACCAAGCATACCAGAAGTAGACGAGATACGCCTCTCGATAGCCTCCAGCCACTTGGCTTGCCGGGCGACGACGAAGGACATGCCAACCAAGGATCCGATGAGAGCGAAAAGAGCAACGCAAACAGGAACGACACAGGAGACTCCGAGTTGAATCCGAAGAAGGTAGATAGCCAAAGCGATCTCAATTGAGTTGGCCCAGATCTCGTGCATGGTTTGCCAGCCCTGTGTGATGCGCTCCACATCTGCACTCATCAAAGTAAGGGAGTTGGCGGGGTCGGTTTCCCCAAGAGTCAGACATGTTGCTTTCTTGTAGAGCATCGTGACAAGAACACCGCGAACCATGGTGATGCCGCGGTAGGTGAGGTGCTGATATTGGCCCATTGAAACCGCCAAACCAGCGTAAACCATGATGTAAGCACCAATGAGCCCATATCCAATGTTCTCGGTGCTCTTGTTCACTGGCGAATTGAAGAACGAGAGTGACCGCTCCAGAAGCAAAGGCTGACAGAAGTTGAAGGCCACAACGCAGGCTCTTGCCGGGACTCCGGCGAGGAGAGGCCATTTGACAGCTTTGACAGACTCCCATTGAAGGGTATTGGGCGACTTCTTTGTCACTGAAGGAATATACGGTTAGCAATAATGACTCCCAGGTAGTGAAGATGAGGATTCACCTTTGCTCCATTTCTCCTCGAATTGAGCCAGTAAACGCTCGGAACTTAGTTCTTTGTCCAAGGAGGACAGGTCGTCCACACGGAGCACACCATTGAAGCCAATCTTGAACAGGGGGTTCAACCACCAGAACACAGCCCGGTTGTAGAAACCCGCAGTATCTTCAGGAGGATAATCAGCGTATTCGGGTTTGAGGATGTGTCTCTTCTCCACCGCCTCCAGGAGGAAGAGAGCCAATTTGACACCCACGGCGACTGTGGTGACAATGGCAATGGTATCGTTGAATGTATCCACACTGCGAAGCCATAGCGTTCTGGACCGAGCGATATCGAAAAGGAGGCTGCAGAAGAGGTACGTGTTTAAAATGAACGACGGTCTCACAGAGCGCATGTGTTCTGCATACGACAGCAGACCGAGAGCGACGACACCGACGGACAGGATCACATTGGCTGGGACTGAGGCTCTGGTGCTATCGGCTGCCGGAAGGGCCCACAAGGCTGTTTGTGTAATTTGAAGTGCTAAGAGTGCCAACCAAGATATCTGATAGGAGAGGGGTATTAGCTGCAATTCCCTTTTGGGAGCAATGCTGACTGCTCGATGCTCCTCAACACCCAGAAGCCCGGAACTTACAAGCTTGATGAAGATCAACCATGATCCAATGACCTTGTTCCGTCTCGAGGACAGATGCCACAGACGGATGGGAATAGTGATTAGGATTAATAGAATAGGTAAGATTTCGAGAATCGTCTCTTCAAACAAAAGCGAGAAATCAAAACCGCCACGACACGATCCCGCATCGATACGTAGGGTATTATCCAGATCACGGCACAAAGCCGTTGAAGAACGAGAGGATGTCATCTCTACTCTGAACCACCTGACGATATAGGATGGTTGAAGAGAAGAAAGACGCAGAACGAGCGGCACGGGGAATTAGAATTTCTAAAGAGTGTATGGGGTTAAAGAAACTTGCATGAGAAGAGAAGCAAAAGAGCGTTTGGGTTTAGATTGGATGCATCAGAAAAGTGACATGCAAAGCATTGGCTTTACTATTAAAGCACCATACAACAAGCTACATAGGGCTAAAGTAGCCCCTCTGCAGGAGCTCACCACCTGGTACATCTAGGAGACCTACAACTCCCTGAAGTCACCCTTTGTGATCCTGTCAGTGGTTACCTGCAACAGTGAGACTGTTGATGCAACCATCTTACAATGGCATAGGAGTTCATCTAGACTCGGCTTATGTGTCTCTGTATGGGGAACGGGGATTCTCATTTTGCATGAATTTCTTTTCTATTTTTCTTTCTTTTATTATATTTGATTTCCTCTTTCGGGTATGAAGACTGTCTGCCTTGGGGTTCTACACAGTAAGATGATTTCATCCTCATCTCGGGTGTTGACTTCCAGGACTCTTGTGAAGTTCATTTCCCCCTTGGGGATGTGGGGGATGCAGTGGCATCACTAGATCTTTCGCCCCTGGAATCAAGGCAAGTCTAGGGCTAATCCCAACACGAGGGAGTCGTGCTACCTTGCAGAAACTGAGGCTCGAATGGGTATTTTCAGATTTTTATTTTCTATTTTCTATTTTTTTTATTTTCTTATTTTTTATGCTCTCTGAACCAGTGGTACGAGAGGTAAAAGAGTTTCCATTCAGGTGAGGGCAAGTCTGCATGATGGGAGATCTTCCGCTTTGACTTTTCTAGTGGAAACTCATTTATTTTTATTTTAATTGCTATTCTTGACCGCATGGCCTTCCCCAAGCCGGAAATATTCAATACTCCGGTGTATACTCTGGGGTGGTGGATCCCAACCAGCTGGAGCTGGATGTATACTAAGAGAACACCAAGAATAATCACCAGGAGATTAAATGCCGATTGAAACTGGAGGTTTCTAGTCCCGACTGTAACCATACTCAATCTTGAATCGCTTGTCTGCTTTCTTGTTATTTGCTTTTGTTAGCTCCGTAGTGGCGGCCAGGATTCACCTTTGAAGGTCGTCCGGGCCAATCGTTCAATTTATCCCCAAGCAGAAACTAAATATAAGTGTCGAGCTCTTCGGACTTTTATCGGTTGACGTAGGGATTACGCCCAGATTTGAATTGAGGCCGACCAAGTTGAAATCCTGCACATTCCAAGTTGTGTGGTGCTCGTGGCGCTGGGCCAGCACCGAATCAATCTGCACGACTCGGCATCTGTACCTACAGCACTACAGCACCTGACGATGAAGCTGTAGTGGAGGGTAGGGGATCCTAGTGTTCTTTGCTTTTTTCTCTTTCTCTTCTTCTTGCTCTTCTCTCCATTGTCTTAGAAAAGGTGGTGGATGAGTGGCGAATCAGGTGCATAATCTCCACCTCAGTACATTGGTACCTATGCAGTGGATTTCAAATTGCTCTGTAGTGGAGAGACCTTTTCCGTCTTTTCCGTGGGGAGATGAAGATGGAATTTCTTGTGTGCAACATAGATATGAAGAGATGGAATCGATATATAAATATAGTACCCGATATGAAGGTATAAAAGATGAAACTATTGACCTCAGATCCTGTCATGTTCATTGCCATTGTCCGATCGACGCCAAAATGCGGGCGCTATCCCAGCCCCATACTAGCGCGCACTAGCGCCCACCAAAGGGCCGAGAACCTGATCTTCCACTAAGTCTCGGCGTGTGGACCGGGGCTATATCCGTGCAATTATGATCTTCTCGAGATCGGATATACGAGAACGAATCGAACTAAAATACGGAGTAAAAAAGTACGGAACAAAGATCATCATTCCACATTCCACACCACATGGAGGCAATAATCCATGTTTTTGACGGGCTGTATTGCATCAACATTCCTCAGATAGCCGAGATAGCTTTTTGTACCCCTTTCCTGCGTTCTGATTTCAGTGGATCAATATTGAAGGAAAATATAAAAAGATAAAAATACACCAATAATACAATAGTACGATACTCATACAACAATGGCTGAACAGATCAGATTAACCGTGCCAAGTCGACAGGTCGCGGGATTCCCCCCTTGTGACCCTTGCAGGAACCGAGACCCTAAGTGACTGATTTGTTTACACATCACCATCGGCTCCATAGGGTATGCCGAGTACTGACGTTTAGGTAATTATAATTGGCACATCTCGACCTCATCAGAGTACTGAGATAATAACAGAACATCGCCCTGGTCGGTTTCAGTTGACCCAATAGCATTGTAATCTAAGCGAAGATCGAGATCATGCTAGTCATCTCTATCCTTGCACCGGGCGGAGTACACAGATTCGGCTAGGTAGATCGGGGAGATCCGAAGTATGAGTATGAGTGTCAAGTATCAAGGGATGGTACCTTGGATCTAGAGACCCCACGGCCAAGTTTTCATTGTGGGGGCGTTGCTAGTACTATTTTTCCTAATCTCTCCTAGCACCTGAATTTTCCCGGCAAGACACGAACTGTCAGATTGTGTGTCACATTGACTTTCCGATCGCGATCAGGATCGGCGCATTCACCGGCGCCTCACTGCTGTGACAGTGCCTAAACTGCGCGGCAAATCCTTCGTACCCTCGCCACACCTTACTGATGCAGACCCCAACTCTCGGATGGCCGTGCCATAAGCACCCATCGGCAAAGATCCCCGAAAGGGAGGTGAGCATGGAGTAAGCAGTCTGGGGCTGGTGCCATGTGCGCATCAGTCGGTGTAAACGCATAACCGTCTCAGCCCTTCACGAGGCTCGTATAGCTGTGCTGTTGCCAATGCGGCGGAGAAGCTAGAACCTATATCCGCAGTAAGAAGTGAGGGCAAATGCCATTTGAGGTCATGGGTCATGCGTCTGTGCGGCTTGCCCTAGGCGGGTTCAACACAGACGAGGCTGTCAATGGCGCTGGAGCCGAGTCGGTCGAGGAAGTGTAAAAAAGTCAAAGAAAATAAACAATAAAGTTAAAAAAAGCCCAGGCATCCTTAACGCCATTCTGGCTAATATCGACTCGATGACAAACACCGTGAACGCCTCAGATGTCTTGTCCTCTTACCCTAAACTTCCTCAACCACGTTCCAGACCGCAAGGGGGCTCAATCGGGGAGCTGCGCGTTCTCGCTTGGAAGAGCAAGACGAGGCTGTCTACCAAGAGGATAGGAGGTCTGGGGCGATTCCCCTGCATGATGACCGTTTAGTAGTTGGTACCGGGTAGTTGGCCAAGGGTTACATTGATAGTCGAAAATAGAAATTAGGAAATTAGATCTTGTCTGACCTGGTTCCACCAGTACCTAAGGACACCTGATCCACGTAGTGTCTCTGTCTCCCTTTCGTCTACGTCCCATGCAAGGAAGAGATGGAATTTGACCATTGCCCTAAGCCATTGGCGCCCCGTATGACTGGTTTGCGGCACTCAGAGAGCATGGCGAATGCAGCTTTGGGTCCCCGGGCGTACAGCGTAATTAGTCTTGATCCGTTAGGAGATTAATAAATATTTCATTTGTAAAAAAAAGGCCCCCATACGTAGCTCTTTAAAATAACAGATACCATCCGGCTTCGCGGGCGCTCACTGGAAATAGTACTTCTGTTGGATTACTGTCATCCTCCATACTCGAGGCCCACACTCTTTCCTTCATCGACTGGAAAAGCCCCAAGCAAAACGAAACGAACCGCCCAGGAAGCATTTAGCCATCAGACGACATGGCCCAATCCACCAAGTGCTATCTCCCTCGGTTCGCCTCGGCGGTTGACGGGCCTAAACGGCCTGTCTCGATGAAGACGAGGCCTACGGCCGCCCAGCATGCGCAGTTATTAACCGCATGGAATGAAGGCCGCCTGGACGCCACGCTCAAAGCTACTTGGGCGCTCGTGCTACACTACTATATCCGTTCCGAAGATATTTGCTTCGGGTATCAACATCTCGAGGGCGACTCGCGTTCCTCCAAAACATCTGTACAGAGTTCGACCGGCGTGCACATTTCGACGATCCGAATATCCATCGACGAGAACGACTCTATCGCGGCAATTGTAGATAAGGTGCGCGAACACAGCGCGAATAGACAGCTGAACGACAGCTCGGACGCCGCTTCCGATGGATATCTTCCTTTCAACACCATCTTCACGGTGCGCACATACGACCCACCTGCTTCGCCTTCGAAACCCCTTTTGGCAACAGCTCTTCCGGACGATGTTAGTATAATTGAAGCCTCATGGAGGACGGGATACCCGCGACCGTTGGTGGATATCGCTAACAGTGCGCAGTGTCAAGTCCGCCTTCATGTTAAGGTCCTGCGTGGAGACATCAGCATCTTCCTTGAATGGCGCAAGGGCGATATGTCTGGAGATCAGATGAAGACCGTGGCCTCCATATTTGAGCAGTTGCTTGCCAAAGTCCTTGCTGCCGAGAACACCGCTATTAGCCAGCTTAATTTGTTCTCGGAGAATGATTGGCAACGCATCCGCAAGTGGAATTCCACGACTCTGCAGCTTCACGATCGTTGCATCCACGAGGCGATCCACGACCAAATGCTGAGCGGACCAGACCGCGAGGCTGTGTGTGCGTGGGATGGTAGTTTTACATACGCGGAACTGGATCACCAAGCCTCGAAGCTCGCATGTCATCTCCGCATGCAGGGAGTTGGGCCGGAAATCCGTGTGGCATTGTGTTTTGAGAAGTCGGTAAGTCGCGATTGCAATTCTCCGTCGAATCTTCAATAAAATGAATTTGCGACACTTTTGGTGTTTTTTTTTTCGGTGAAGTGTATCTGACAGCGAATAGAAATGGAACATCGTTGCAATGCTTGGCGTGATGAAAGCCGGCGGAGCTTTTGTCCCATTGGACCCGACTCACCCAACTCCCAGACTACAAGGTCTCATCGAATCAGTCCAAGCCTCGGTGGTGTTGTGTTCTGAATGCCTTGTTGAGAAACTTAGCGGTCTCGTCGAGACTTTAATACCTCTTTGCGCTAATACTTTGGATCGTCTGTCCGACCCCGCGAACAGCGTGGATCTTGCATCGGGTGTCACAGGACAAAATGCAGCCTACGTTCTTTTCACCTCTGGATCAACTGGAGAACCAAAGGTTCGTGGTCTCTTATATTAATTTTCCTTTGACTCTCCTGCAGGGATAGCTGACTGATGTTTCGCAGGGAACTCTATTGGAGCACCGCGCGTTCCTGTCCGGCTCCATTGTACATGGGCCGGGCTTGCGCGTTTTCCGCGACTCGCGATGTCTTCAATTCGCTGCCCACACATTTGATGCCAGTCTGGCGGAGACGTTGACGCCGCTCATTCATGGTGCATGTGTGTGCATTCCGAGTGAGGAGGCTCGGCTCAACGACATTGTGACTGCCATCAACGAGATGCGAGTCACGCAGGCCTGCTTCACCCCGTCATTCATCGGCTTCATTGAAATCGAGACTGTTCCAGGGCTGGAGAGTCTCGTTCTAGCTGGCGAGGCAATGTCTCAGTCGCAACTGGCCACCTGGTCCAAAATCAAACTGGTCAATGGTTATGGACCGACCGAAGCCAGCGTGGCATCCGTGCTGAACTCCAATGTCACACCAGACACCGATTGCAAAGATATCGGTCTGCCTGTTGGTGTGAAGACTTGGTTGGTGAATCCGGACAACCATGATGAACTCGTCCCCGTGGGCTGCCCCGGAGAACTACTTTTGGAAGGCCCACCCCTGGCCCGGTGCTACGTGAATAATCCCCAAAAGACAAACGAGTCTTTTATCTACGACCCTGCCTGGACAAAGTTGGACCCTGAAAGTGGTTCAAACCGCAGATTCTACAAGACAGGTGATCTGGTCAGGTATAATTCCGACACTGGTGCACTTAATTACATTGGTCGGAAGGACACTCAGGTCAAGGTTCACGGACAACGAATCGAGCTCGGCGAAATCGAGAACCAACTCAGTAAAGACGTGAACGTGACCCACTGCTCCGTCTTCTTTCCAAAGACTGGCTTCTCCAAGGGTCGGTTGGCCGCTGTTGTCTCTTCCACTGGCTTGCTTGCCGAACAGGCTGATTCGGACTTGGTCCCCCTGCGACTCATTCCCGCCTTGAAAAAGGCCGAGCTTGTCCCAGGTATCCGAGAGCGTTTGTCAGCTCGTCTCCCTACGTACATGGTCCCTGCGGTTTGGCTGTGCGTTGAAGCTCTGCCTCTTTTACCTTCCGGAAAACTCGACCGCAAGGGCATCGCCACTTGGGTTGCAGGTATGGAGACCGATCCCGATCTTAATAATACCACATCTGCTTCCGTTGTCAGCACAGAAGCTTCACAGCCTGCAAATGACAGAGAGGCAGCCTTGGCTGCTGTATATAGCCGCGTCCTCAACATTCCACCTCACCAGCTTAATCTGAATGAAAGCTTCCTTGCCCTTGGCGGAGATTCAATTGCAGCTATGACATGTGTCGGCCTGTGCAAGAAGAGAGGCTTCGCGCTCTCGGTACAGGAACTTCTTCGCAGCAAGTCTATCCGTGACCTCGCTACACGCGCAAAGACAATCGAACACCTTACAACCTACGACGAAGCAGTTGATGAACCATTCAGCCTCTCGCCGATTCAGATCCTTCACTTTGGTGTTCGCAAGGAGGGCCAGGGTCACTTCAACCAGGGAATTCTCACCCGCTTGAACAGGGCGATCGAGGAAGGAGACCTCCGCAAGGCGATTGAGACATTGGTATCCAGGCACTCCATGCTCCGTGCGCGGTTCACCGACACAGGTCTCGCGACGGCATCAAGCCAACACATTACCCGCGACATCAAGGGATCATATCGATGGCGAATGCACAGTGTTGGTAGCATGGATGAGATCAAGCACTGGGTCGCGGACAGCCAGTCTTCGATCAACTGCTTCTCTGGGCCACTGCTTGCTGTGGATTACTTCGATGTGGAAGGCCACCCCCGCGTTCTATCAATGACTGCTCATCACTTGGTCGTTGACATTGTTTCGTGGAGAATCATTTTGGAGGATTTGGAAGATATCATCCTGAACCCCGAGAAGACTGTCAGCAATGATGGGTCTTTGCCTTTCCAGACCTGGTGCCGCCTCCAGAATGAGCATTGTAACACCCTGCGAGCCGAACACAAAGTTGCCACAGATGTTCTGGCTGCCCCGGACTTTGGTTACTGGGGTCTCGAGGACAACAAGACTACATACGGCGATGTGGATTGTGCGTCCTTTGAGATCGACCCGGCGCACACCCACGCCATTCTGCTGGAATGCCACAAAGCTCTTGGCACTGAGCCAATTGATCTCTTCTTGGCATCGATGCTCCATTCATTTGGCCGATCTTTCCCCGATCGGGACCTTCCGACCATCTACAACGAAGGCCACGGACGCGAAGTTTGGGACCCTTCCATTGACATATCGCATACTGTCGGCTGGTTCACCATCCTACACCCGATCTTCCTCTCTGCATACAAGTCCGACGACCCCATTGATACCCTGATCCAGGTGAAGGACCTCCGCCGTCGTGTCACAGACAATGGGCGCGCTGATTTTACCAACCGAGTTCTGCCAGTGCAGGGTTCCCGAGCCTCCGAGCATCCCTATCCATTTGAGATGTCTTTCAACTACGTCGGTCAGCATCGGGATCTGCAGCGGAAGGATGGTCTCTTCCAGCTGGTCGACCAAATGGCTGGAGAAGCTGGTCAAGGAGGCGGTGCCGCTGACTTTGGCAGCGAGACTCCGCGCTTTGGTTTATTCGAGATCTCGGCCATGGTCGTTGCGGAAAAGGTCCGATTCAACTTCTCCTTCAACAAGTTTATGCAGCACCAAGATCGGATTCACCGATGGGTTTCCGATTGTCAGCAGCTGCTCGTGTCGCTCGCTGAACGGCTCCCTACCCTCGCGCCGCGGTTGACTCTCAGCTCATTCCCTTTGCTATCGTTGACCTACCCGACCTTGGAGCAAATGCTCAATGAGAAGCTGCCTCGGATGGGCATTGAGACCCCGGATCTTGTTGAAGATATCTACCCTTGTTCTCGCATGCAGCAGGGCATTCTTCTCGGTCGCAAACGCGATAGCTCTTACTATGCCGTTCATGACACATTCGAAATTCGTGGCACCGGAGCGACCGCGCCAAATCTGGAGCGCCTTGTGAATGCCTGGCAGCAGGTTGTTTCTCATCATGCCATGCTTCGCACGATATTCGTTGAGAATCTGACTCCTCGGGACCCTTTCTGCCAGATTGTGCTAAAGAGTTATGATGCCACGCCCGTCTTCTTGCAGTCATCAGGTGACAGCGACGTACTTGCTACATTTGACAAGCAAGAGCCCAAGGATTACAGCCAGTTTGCGCCTGCGTACCGGTTTACTATCTGCCGAACTTCGACTGGCCGACTTTTCGCGCGCATCGAGATCAGTCATGCTGCCATGGACGGTAACTCCATTTCGATCATCATGCGTGACTTGCAGCTCGCATATGCCGGACGACTGGAAGAGACTCCTCAGCCTCTGTTTAGGGATTACATTCAGTATCTGCAGGATGCGCCAACTGAAGCCAGCATCGACTACTGGCGCGCGTACCTCAAAGATACCCAACCTTGCCATTTCCCTACCCTCACTGATGGCCAGCAGTCACCCAAGACTCTTAGGTCGATCCCAGTCAACTTCGGAGCCATCCAAGATCTACAGAACGTGTGTGAAAAGCGCGGAATCACTCTTGCCAACGTTTTCAATGCCGCTTGGGGGCTCACGCTTCGCCTCTTCTGTGGATCCGACGATATCTCTTTCAGCTACATGGCTTCTCTGCGCGATGTCCCAGCTGAGGGTGTCCGGTGGGTCATTGGTCCGGTCATCAACCTCCTGGTTTGTCGCATGAAGTTCCAGAATGATGCGAAGTTGAGCGATGTGCTCCACCAAATCCAAAATGACTACATGGAGAGCCTGGAATACCGCCACACTTCGCTCATTGACATCCAGCATGCACTGAAGCTCTCCGACACCAACTTGTTCAACTCTGGTGTATCCTACCGTCGTCTCCCGAGCTCCAAAGACGCCGTCAGTAGTGAGATCGAATGTGTCGAGGTCGGAGCAATTCATGATCCCGCTGAGTTCCCTGTCTACATCAACATCGAGGCTACGGACACCAAAGCCAGGATTGACCTCAACTACTGGACCACAAATCTCTCAGACTCTCAGGCCACTAGTGTGGCTAGCACCTATCTCCGATGTCTCGAAAACATCGCCGCGAACATTGATGGTGAGATTAGCCAGTTGGATAGCCTGAGTGACGACCACAAAGCCCAGATCATGTCTTGGAACAGCAAGGCCCCCAAGCCTTTTGAGAAATGCGCCCATCGCGTTGTCCAAGAGATGGCAAAGAAGCGCCCTGATGCCCTTGCTGTCACTGCCTGGGACGGCAACTTGACTTATTCCAAACTGGACCAATACTCCTCTCGCCTGGCAAGCTATCTCATCACCTTTGGTGTCGGTCCTGGAACTCTCACCCCTGTCTGCTTTGAGAAATCTGTGTGGAACGTTGTTTCTATATTGGCAGTGATGAAAGCCGGCGGTGGATGTATCCCCGTCGACAGCCCTCAGACCATGGGACTTGTTGAGGAATGGATTGTCGATAATGTGGTCCAGGTTGCGCTGGCTTCGCCCGAGAAAGCCCAGATCCTCGAGGATATCGTCCCCTACGTCATACCTGTCAGCGAGTCTCTTCTCGAGTACCTCACAGATGAGGTCCTTACCTCCGCGGCAAGTCCATCCGACATCGCATTTGTCGCCATGACTGCCGGCACCTCTGGCGTTGCGAAGAGTGTTATTCTGGACCACTCAACTGTCATGACCCGAGCTGAAGCATTTGCTACCACCATGGCAATTGCCGATGTTTCCAGGACACTCCAATTTGCGCCTCATACCTCCGATGCATTCATCCTGGAGGCCTTTGGCACCTTCATGTGGGGCGGTTGCCTCTGCATTCCCGCTGATATTGACCCACTCAAGCTGGCCAGCTCGATCAATGTCCTACATGTCAATGTTGCTAGCATAACCCCCACCGCAGCAAGCTTCTTTTCGCCCAAAGATGTGCCTGGACTGCGGTCCATCGCTCTCAGTGGTGAAGCAGTCCCCCAGTGGGTTCTCGATCATTGGCAAACTGATGATCTGCAGCTTCAGGTCTTGTATGGCACAACTGAAAGTTCCTCCGCGTGTTTCCATGTATTCTGTTCCCAGGGCCAGAACGAGGCCACTCTCATTGGGAAGAGCACTTCTTGTGTTCCGTGGGTTTTGGATCCCTTCAACTCCAACTGCCTTGCCCCCATCGGTAGTGTCGGAGAGTTGGCACTCGAAGGACCCGCTCTTGCTCGGGGCTATCTCAATCAGAAGTCCGCAGCGAGCCCCGACTTTTTCGACAACCCCACTTGGCTTCCGGGAAGGCATCGGGAGGGTAGTCGCCGTTTGTTCAAGACTGGCGATCTCGTTCGATACAACTCCGACGGCTCCCTTGTTCTCCTGGGACGGAAGAGCGACCGCAACGCACTTACCATGGCTAGCGACCTGATCCAGACTCGGGAGCGCATTGATTCCTTCCTTGGTCCCAGGAAGAGGTGCATTCTGGAGAGCGTTCAACTGGAACATGACGGAACGAAGATGCATTCTCTCGTTGCCTTCGTGGTATCGTCAGATACCATCTCGGGCACATTTGGCGAGCCGGTCCTCCAGCCAGCGACTCCCGAAATGAAGGGCGTTGTGTCCAGTCTGCACGCTCATTTGAGTACCACCCTTCCCAATAACAAGGTTCCGAGTATTTACATCCCTATCTCTTCCCTCCCCTTGACTTCTTCCAGACAGCTAAACCACCAGGCCCTCAAGACCGAGACACAAGGGCTGTCGAGTACCGCCCTCGAGTTACTCGACATCAAGTGTTGGAATGGGTCCAATTCTGCTAATCGCGTTTCGCGCCACGCCAGCCTCTCCCAGGCTAGCATCACTTTCTGGAAGGAGTATCTTGCTGATGTCGAGCCTTGCATTTTCCCCGCACTTTCTCACGAAGCAGGTGAAAACAGTCGCGCGATGCGCACGCTCAACAAGCAGGCCGCCAACATTCATGCATTCAGTCGGATCTCTGGCTTGCCTGTCGAGGTATTGTTCCAGTTTGCTTGGGCAGTCGTTCTTCGGTGGTACACTGGCTCGGACGACGTTTGCTTTGGGTATTCCGCAGCAGCCCTGGAGGGGAAGATTCTGGATGGCGAAGAGCTCTCCACCTGTCGCTTCCTCGTCCAGAATGAGAACAAGCTCCAAGATGCTCTACAGAAAGCAAAGTTGGATCTCAAGAGCAGTGTCGCTAACCTTGCTGCTCTGGATGCCATCAAGCATCAGCTTGGACTCGATGACATGACTTTCTTCAACACCTCCCTCCACTACCGAACAGCTTCCAATCTCGGGAAAGACAGTAGCCGCCAACCAAGCGCCTCCGAGACTGATATGATTGTGGTTGAAACGGAGGTCTCGGACTCTGACGCCGATATTCACTTCACCTACTCCTCAGACACTCTCTCTTCCTTTTACGTCAGCCATGTCATGGATCTGTTCAGCCAGGTTGTGGACGACCTAATCTCCCAAGATCTCTCTGAGCGCACAGTTGGAGACATGGACTTATTCCCCGCACGCTCAGTCCGCCAGATTCGTGATTGGAACGCTTCATCGCCTCCGAGAGTGGAGAAGTGCGCCGACGAGTTAATCCAACAGCAAGCGCTGCTTCACCCCCGCGCAGAAGCTATTTGCTCTTGGGACAAGAACCTAACTTACGGACAGCTTGAAATAGTCTCCAGCCGTCTGGCTCGCTATCTCACAGGTCTAGGTGTCAAGCCCGAAGTCTTCGTCGTCTTGTGTTTCGAGAAGTCTGCTTGGGCCATCGTCGCCCAGCTTGCTGTGATCAAGGCCGGCGGAGCTTTCGTGTCGATTGACCCATCGCACCCAGATTCTCGCCTGAAAATGCTCATCGACGAAATCGGCACTCATCTGGTCCTGTGCTCATCTTCTCTCCTGGCAAAGGTCTCGAAGCTGGTCGACAAATCCTTCGCTGTTTGCCAGACTTCCGTCTCCCAACTTCCTGACTCGCCTCTGGGTATGCCCGGCACTCGTCCTGCGCCATCGAACGCGGCGTATGGCATCTTCACTTCTGGTACCACAGGGAAGCCAAAGCTCACTGTTGTCGAACATACTGCCCTTAGTACCACAGCTCTTGCCATGACTGATGCCCTGCGCATGAACACCACAACACGTGTTTTGCAGTTCTCGAACTATACCTTTGACGTCAGTATTCTGGAGATCATGATGACTTTGATGACTGGTGGTTGTGTCTGCGTTCCCAGCGAGGATGAGCGTATGAACAGCCTGAGTGGTGCCATTCGCCGTATGGAGGCAGCATACATCTTCGCGCCCCCTGCCATCGTCAATACTCTGGATCCAAAGAGCGTCCCAACGCTGAAGGTTATTACCACCGGTGGTGAGAAGATGCCCGCTAACCACATTGACCGCTGGGGCGATCGATGCGTCATCAATGCCTATGGTCCATCTGAAGCCACAGTCATTGCCACAGTTGGTGTCAAAGTTGACTGGGATGGAAACAGGGTCAGCGAGGATCCCACGTCCATTGGAACAGCGCCGAATTGCAGAGTGTGGATCGTTGATCCTAACAACTACAACCGCCTGCTTCCCGTCGGCGCTGTCGGCGAATTGATCCTCGAAGGAAGCAACGTTGCACGTGGATACCTTGCTAATGAGCAAAAGACAAAAGCCTCTTTCTTCCAGTGTCCCGTTTGGGTGCGACACGATGGCCTGCAGGGTGTGTTCAAGCGCGATGATCGCATGTATCGCACTGGTGATCTGGTTCGCTACAATAGCGATGGCAGTCTCGCCTTCATCTCTCGCAAAGATACTCAAATCAAGTTCAATGGCCAGCGGATTGAACTCGAGGAGATTGAACAACAATGCCTTCGCTGCCTCCCTGACGATTCACAAGTTGCTGTCGATGTTGTCGTCCCCGGAGAACGGACCATCGCCAAGGGTCTTGCTGCATTCTTCACTGTACAGGACCATGGTTCCAACGGGGGCAGCAGTGATCAACTCACCACCACTGTTTCTGGAGCAGATCCACTGCTACTGCCCATCTCAGTATCCAACATGGATGCCATTCAGAAGTTGAAGAGTTCTCTTCCCGACCTTTTGCCCCAGAGCATGATGCCCCGGCTGTTCTTCCCTATCCGGAACTTGCCCTTCACTTCCTCTGGAAAGATCGACCGTCGCAGACTGAAGGCAATGGCCCAGACCCTATCCAAGGACACCCTAAAGTCTTACATCACATTCAATACCTCTGACAATAGAGGGATGTCTACGGCTACTGGTCTTGAGGCACAGCTCGTGGCCCTTGTGGAGAAGACTCTTGACCTGGAAGTCGGTTCTGTCACCGCCGATGACAGCTTCTTTGCACTGGGTGGTGATTCCTTGTCTGCCATGAACCTCGTTGGCGCTGCTCAAGCTGAGGGTATCTCTCTTACTGTGTCCAGCATCTTCAACTCTCCGCTTCTGATTGAGATGGCCAAGACTTGCGTCGTTTCTAGCGGAGCTGCTGAAATCAAGAAGGAAATTGTCAAGCCCTTCTCCCTGCTCCCTGCTGGAATCGACATCGACAACCTGATGGACGAGATTACCGACAACTGCGAAGTGTCGAAGAACCTTGTCGCCGACGTGTATCCCTGCAGTGCAGTGCAAGAGGGTCTTCTGACACTCTCCATCAAACATCACGGTGCCTATGTTGCTCAGCCTTCCTTCCGCCTTGCTGATGGTATCGATGTCGGTCGGTTCAAGCAGGCCTGGCAACAGACAGTCGCTGACTTGGAGATCCTGCGCACTCGCATTGTTCACACCGACGCTATGAATTTTGCTCAGGTTGTGCTGAAGGAGTCTCCTATCGCTTGGGTTCAGGCGGAGTCCTTTGAAGCTCTTCCCAATGACTTCCTTCGACTGCCCAGTCACAATGGTGCACCTCTTACTGGCTATGCCATGGTTCAGCCGCGTGGTTCCTCTTCCAGCTACTTCGTTTGGTCTGTTCATCACGCACTTTATGACGGTTGGAGTATTCCTTTGGTCTTCCGCAAGGTCGAAGAGAACTACTTTGCCTCACAGACCAAGCGTGCTGGTGCCCCCTACAGCCTTTTCATTGACTACTTGGTGAAGAAAAACATGGCGGAGTCCGACACCTTCTGGAAGACTCATCTAGCGGACCTGTCAAGCACACCTTTCCCTCACAACAAGAATGCATTGCCGGATGCCGTTCGTGCTGGTAACACTCAGCATCACTCTATGGAGATCTCTCGCACTCCCGAAAGCGTCGACTTTACCATCCCTGTGCTTATGCGCGCCGCATGGGCAATCGTCATTGCCACACAAACTGCGTCTGGTGATGTTTGCTTCGGCGAGACTTTGTCTGGAAGGAACATCGATCTCCCTGGTGTTGCGGATATTGCTGGTCCTGTTTTAACCACTGTACCGACCCGTGTTCAGGTCGACAATGCGATGTCCACTCTACAATACCTGCAGAAGATTCATCAAACAACCACTGAGATGATTCCGCACCTGCACTCGGGTCTTCAGCGCATCCGTCAGCTGAACAAGGATGCCTCCACTGGTTGCGACTTCAAGAACCTGCTTGTGATCCAGCCTGGTGATGGCGAACTCGACAACAAGATTTGGGTCGACGAGAAGCGTCAGACAAGCGAAGACTTCTTCACTCACCCTCTTGTTGTGGAATGTGGTGTCACGAAGACAAGCATTGCATTCACGGTTCACCACGATGAACTTGTCATCAATGGCTGGCAGACCAAACGCATTATCCAGCAGTTTGCCCATGTCCTGCAGCAATTGATTTCGATGCCCAAGAACACCACAAGCATTTTGGGAGACCTGGAGGTTGTGAGCCCTGAAGACAAGGCGGAGATCGGTACTTGGAACGAACGGACTCCGCTCACTGTCGAACGAACCGTGCAAGACTTCATTCGTGACATGTGTGATGAGACTCCGAACGCTCAGGCTGTGTGTGCATGGGATGGTGACCTCTCCTACAGAGAATTCTGGGATCTCGCATCCGGCTTTGCCAATTATCTCATCTCTCGTGGAGTTGGTCCAGAAGTCTTTGTTCCAGTGTGCCTTGACAAATCAGCTTGGGCAATGGTGACCCTCATCAGTGTCCTCATCGCCGGTGGCGGCTATGTTCCTCTCGATCCGTCCCACCCTACATCTCGCCACGAAGAGATTCTGGCCGACGTCGGCGCCAACATCATTCTGTGCACACCCAATTATACCAATCGGTATAGCCGAGTTGTGAAGACTGTTATCCCCATCAGCAAAGACACCATCAAGGCCTATGGGTCCCTCAAGTCAACCGTCCGCGGCCGTGCTCAGGTCAAACCATCCAATATGGCGTACGCTTTGTTCACATCTGGTAGCACCGGTCGCGCCAAGGGCATCATTGTTGAGCACCGCAACGTGGTCAGCAGTATCATGGCTTTCGCCCCGTGGGTCCACATGGATGCAACCTCGAGAGTGTTCCAATTTGCCTCACTCACTTTCGATGCCGCTGTCATGGAGACACTTGCGATCCTCATGTTGGGAGGTACAATCTGCGTACCCAGCGAGGACGATCGTCTCAACGATGTGGCTGGTGCAATCCGTCGACTGAATGTTACTTGGACATTCCTCACTCCTTCAATTGCCAGCATCATTGAGCCATCCTCGGTTCCATCCCTCAAGCACCTGGTCTGCGGTGGTGAGAAGATGTCCAACGAAGTCATCACCAAGTGGGCCAACTCCGTTCACCTCATGAACGGATACGGACCAACCGAGACGTGTGTTTTCGCCGTCATCGACAATGCAGTGGCCGCCAACCGCGACCCCGGGCGCATCGGTTATGGCATTCCCAGTACCCTCACCTGGATCGTTGATCCTGACAATCACGATCGGCTGACTCCTTTGGGTGCAGTGGGAGAACTTGCCCTTGAAGGTACTCCCTTGGCCCGAGAGTACCTCAAAAACCCCCGAGAAGAACGCAGAGGCATTCACGACCGACCCCGCTTGGATCAAGGACTTCAGGGCCACTGTTCCTGGTCCCCGGCGTATCTACAAAACCGGTGATCTCTGCTACTACAACCCCGATGGTTCCATTCAGTACATCAGCCGGAAGGACCACCAAGTCAAATTGCACGGCCAGAGAATGGAGCTCGGTGAGATTGAGCATCGTTTGTCCGAAGATACTCGCACACGCCATGCAGTCGTCATTCTTCCCAAGAAGGGCCCGCTCAAGCAGCGCCTGGTCACTGTCATGTCTTTGAACAGTGTTGCAGCTGATAACAAGCTTATTTCAGACAAGGCCTGTGAGCTTGTTGACGAGGATGAGCTTGAGCGCCATGCTTACAATGAGCTTGTTGACGTCCAGAAGAACCTCGAGGACCAGCTTCCCATATACATGGTTCCGCAGACTTGGGCACTGATCAAGAAGCTCCCCATGCTGGTTTCTGGCAAGCTCGACCGAAAGAAGATTACTGCTTGGCTTGAGGATATTGATGATCTGTCATACGAGCGTATTATGGCGGATTATGATCGCATCAAGCGCGGGAAGACCGAGGAAAAGCCCCAAGAAAGAGATGAAAAGAGTGGCTCGCTCAGGATTATTCGCGAGATCTTCGCCCAGGTGTTGAATATCTCTTTGTCCAAGGTCAATGTCGACCGATCTTTCGTCAGCTTGGGTAAGCTTCCTCCTTTCTTGAGATATTCATATACTGACCCATTTTCACAGGCGGCGACAGCATCACTGGAATGGCTGTGATTTCCCGCGCTCGCAAGCAGGGACTTGTTCTGACACTGCACGACATTCTGCAAAGTCGCTCGGTAAAGGAACTTGCACAAACCGCCGGTACCAAGACACCTGTTTCTCAACGTGAAGAGCGAGCTGGTGAGGGCTTTGCCCTTTCCCCCCGTTCAGAGGCTGTACTTCCAGAGCGCCAAATCCTACAAAGGGGCTGCTCGCTTCAACCAGAGTATCACCGTTCGTATCGTTCGCCGCTGTGAGGGAGAGGTCCTCCGACGCGCCCTCAAGGCTGTCATCGGCCAGCACGCCATGTTCCGTGCCCGCTTCAGCACAACTAGCGATGGAAACTGGCAGCAGAAGACCGCAGCGGTAAGTTTGAGCCGAGATTTGTTTCCGCCATCTTCTAACATGATCTTGCAGGAGGTCGACGAATCTTTCCGTTTCCGCGTTCACTCCGTCAGCGACACTCGCGCGATGGTTCCCAAGATCGCCGAGAGCCAGACTTACCTTGATCCTCTCAACGGTCCTATTTTGGCCGCCGATCTTTTCAATCTCCGCGCCGGTGGTCAGGTCCTGTTCCTTGTGGCTCACCATTTGTGCATTGACATGGTATCTTGGCGCATTGTGCTTCAAGATCTCGAAGAGCTCGTTGTCTCTGGATCTTTATCATTGGACAAGGCTTTGTCATTCCAAAGCTGGTGTGCAATGCAGTCGGAGAGGTCAGGACCCACGATGCCAACATTTCCTTGCCTTTCACTTCCGAGAAGCCAAACTTGACGTATTGGGGCATGCAAGACACACCCAATGTCTATGGAGATATCAAGATGGAATCTTTCACATTGAGTGAGGACACTACTAACTTCATTCTGGATGGTTGCCACAGTGTTTTCCGGACAGACACTGTTGACATCCTACTTGCTGCCATCATTCATTCCTTCGGTCGGACTTTCACCGATCGCAAGGTTCCCACTGTTTACAATGAAGGTCATGGCAGAGAACCATGGGAAGCCGACATTGATCTTTCGAGAACAGTTGGCTGGTTCACTACCATGGCGCCTTTGCTAGTGGACTTCGACGCTCGTAAGTTTATCATTGCCCGTCTCGGAGATATCAGACTAACAAGCCAAGGTGCTCTCAACGACATCATCAAGCGCGTCAAGGATACCCGGCGCAAGATCACAGATAACGGACGCCCCTACTTCGCTAAAAGCCTCCTTCAAAACCAGGCAGCCGACTTCCCAGTTCCATTGGAGATCCTCTTCAACTATCTGGGTAAAATGCAGCAACTTGAGCGAGACGACTCCTTGTTCCATCACCATGGCAGCGTCTTCGACAGCTCTGACTTCGCCGTTGCGGGTGACATGGGCCCTCAGACTGCACGCTTCGCCCTCTTTGAGATCTCGGCCATTATCATCAAAGGTCGTCTCAATGTCGCATTCACTTACAATCGCAAAATGCAGCATGAGGGCTCGATCCGCCGCTGGATCATTCAGTGCAAGCAAACCCTCGAGAAGGATCTTCTCACACTGAAGACGGCCACCCCCGAGCCAACTCTCAGTGACTATCCTCTTCTGCCGATCAACTACCACGGCCTGCAAATGCTCACCGACAGCACCTTCCGCAGGGCGGGCATTCGCGACAGGGATCAGGTCGAGGATATCTATCCCTGTTCTCCGATGCAGGAGGGTCTTTTGCTCAGCCAACTCCGCGACCCCAATGCCTACATGTTCCACACCATTTTCGAGATCAAGGATGCCAAATATGGCAAGGTCGACGCTGAAAGGGTTTCTCAAGCATGGCAAACCCTCGTCGACCGCCACCCTGTCTTGAGAACCATCTTCGTCGATAGCAACTACACCGGAGGATCTTTTCGATCAGCTGGTGCTCAAGGACCTCCGCGAGAACAACATTTGCGTGGAGTGCCGCGACTCCGAGGTCGAAGAGAAGTTGGCTGCAATTTCTCTTCGTGCCTTGAATGCCGTTCGCCAGTCCAAGCTTTCTCACCAACTCACTGTCTGCAGAACGAACACTGGACGTGTGATTCTGAAGCTCGAGATCAACCATGCAATCATTGACGGAGGCTCTGTCGATGTCCTCCTCCGTGACTTGACACTCGCTTATGAGCGCAAGATTCCCGAGGGACCTGGACCTCGCTTCAGCGACTACATCAAATACATCCGGTCTCAGAGCCAAGCTGACGCCCTCGGTCACTGGAAGCAATACCTCGGTGGAGTTCACCCGTGCCACCTTGCCCCATCCGCCACATTTGGCTCAAAGCGAGCGCTGAAGGGTGTTATGATGAACTTCCAGCGGTTCCCGGAGCTTCTCAAGTTCTGCGAAAGGAGTTCTGTGACCCTTGCCAATTTGACTCTCTCAGCCTGGGCCATTGTTCTTCGACAATTCACTAACTCCGATGATGTTTGCTTCGGATATCTTTCTGCTGGTCGCGATGCCCCTGTTAACGGTATCCAGGATATGGTCGGCATCTTCATCAACATGCTCTGCTGCCGTGTCCAGTTCTCAGACCACCAGACTTTGACTGATGTGTCCAAGAATGTTCAAGATGACTACATTCGATGCATACCCCACCAGAGTTGCTCTCTCGCCAGCATCCAGCACGAGCTTGGCTGGCAGGGACAGTCGCTCTTCAACACTACCCTGTCAATTCAGAATCACTCCGTCGCGGGTGGCCCCAAAGAAAAGGGGTTGTCCTTCGATCTTCAGCACGCACATGACCCCAGCGAGGTGAGTACCAATTCTATCAATTTTCTTACAGTAACTAATTCCATTCAGTATGCGGTGACTGTGAACGTTGAGATTGCACGAGGCCAAGAGGGCATTCTCTTGAGATACTGGAACGATGTTGTCTCAGATGAGGAGGCACAGGCATTGACTGATACAATTGCCAAGGTCTTCACTGGATTTATTGAGTCGCCCGATGCGACTCTGGAGCAGTCCAAGTTCGGCGCTGAAGCTGCGTCGGAGTCAATGGATTGGGATCGTTCCCAGTCCACATTGGCCGACAAGGCGAAGTCCGCCGGAGATGCGATTGATAGCAGTGCCATTCAAAAAATCATTGATGATCGCGTCCATGAAATTATTGGTCGGATGTTGAGAGAAGGAAACTGACAGTTCCTCCCATCAAAACGGAGGGTTTGTCGAACTTCGGTGGCCACACTGAGGCCACTGTCGACTCGCCATACCAGTTTGGCGTGCAAGAGGCGGATGATTCGGGTGTTTGTTCGGCGACATCCCGTTCCAGCGAGGATGGGATGTCGGCCGATGTGGAAGGAAGTTGTGGAACCTTTGGAGTAGCGCACTTGGTCTCTCACCCAACGTGGTGAGACATCAGGACAGCTTCTTCAAGTTGGGCGGTGATAGCATCACCGCAATGAAAATGGTCAGCGCGGCTCGCGAAGAGGGCCTGGTACTTACTGTCGCAGATGTCTTCCACAACCCTGTTTTCGCAGACATGCTGGCGACAGTTCGGGCCGCCAACGTCACTCAGCAACTCCTCAATGTCGATCTCAAGTCTGGCGGTCACAAAGAGGTTGATAGTGATTTACTCAACATCACGCCAACGACGCTGGGGCCATCCCCTTCAACTGAGAACCTCGAGGTTCTCAAGCCGTCATGTGTTGATGATGCCGCAGTACAGAGTGGTATCTGCCCCAAGATCGGTGTCTTCAAGGGTGGCATCGCCGATGTTCTCCCCTGTCACTGATTTCCAAGCGATGTCTTTGACGGCGACTCTTTTCAAGTCCCGATGGATGCTTAACTACTTCTACCTTGAAGGTAATGGTCCCTTGGACCTGAGACGCCTTCGCGAGAGCTGCTTGAAGGCTGTCGATGCTTTCGATATTCTGCGCACAGTCTTTGTGTGCTTCCATGACCAGTTCTTCCAGGTTGTCCTTCGCAAGATCCGTCCCAGTATCTTTGTCTATGAGACAGATCGCGCTCTCGACGACTTTACTATGACCCTGCAACAGAGGGACCGTGAGTACGGACCCCGCGAGGGTGAACAATACGTGCAGTTCTACGTTGTCAAAAGAAGGGCAGCGATCAGCACCGCATTTTTGATCCGCCTCTCACACACCCAGTACGATGGAGTCTGTCTGCCGAAGATTATGGCTGCGATCAAGCACGGATACGAAGGCACACCGTTGCCTCCCGTTACTCCGTTTGCTGGTTACTTGCGACAGCTACCGGGTACAATTACTCCGGACCACTACCGCCACTGGTCCGACCTTCTCAAGGGATCTCAGATGACCCAAGTTGTACGCCGAAAGGGAACAAGCATGTTCCAGAACGTGGGTGCATTCACCGAAATCCACAGGAAGATCGAGATCCCACCCACTGCCCTTGGAAATGTCACCATTGCAACCGTCATGCAGGCTGCCTGGGCCTTGACCCTCGCCAAGCTGTCTGCCCAATCCGACGTTGTCTTTGGTCTGACCATCAGCGGTCGCAACGCCACAGTACCTGGCATCGAAAACACCGTTGGTCCCTGTGTCAACGTTATCCCGGTTCGCGTGAAACTCAGCGAGAACTGGACTGCCCTGGATCTATTCCGTTATCTCCAAGACCAGCAAGTCTCCAACATGCCATTCGAGTCTCTGGGCTTCCGTGAGATCATCAAGCAGTGCACCGACTGGCCCTCCTGGACCTATTTCACCACCTCCGTCTTCCACCAGAACGTCGACTACGAAGGAACGATCGAACTCGACAGCAACAAGTACCGCATGGGTGGTGTCGGTGTCAACGACAACCTCGCCGATCTGACCCTGGTCTCTCGCCCCTCCGGCGAACGCGGCCTTGATGTTACCCTCGGCTACTCCGAAAAGGGACCTGTCATGCCAATGTTCGCAGAAAAGGCTCTCGATATGGCCTGCGAGATTGCACAGTCGCTCGTAGCGAATCCCAACAGCTCGCTGCCTTCCGCGAGCACGCTGCGTTCCCTGCCACCTCAGACCATTGATGACCTCCCCCGTCCATCGGACGAACACTTCCTCAGTGCGCACCTCAAGTCGCGCTCCATTGCAGAGCTGCTCGTGCACTCAGACATCCTGTCTCGCTCCTGGCATCAGGTCTTGCCCAGCCGCACCGTCCCAGCCACTGTCGACCCGGACTCCAATGACAAGCCCACGCACCAGTCTGCCTTCCAGCTGGATTCCTCCTTCTTTGACCTTGGCGGCGATGTCTTCAACCTTGCTCAGCTGACCTGGCTCCTTGAACAAGAGGGTCTCAAGGTCCGTCTGGAGGACCTTATCGAGCATCCTTCTTTCCTGGGACAGATGGCTGTGCTGGCTTTGTATAACGCGAAGCATCAGGAAGAGCCTGTCGAGCATCTTGCGACTGGCGCTGCCTCGCCTGACCCTGTTTCCCGTGTCGAGAAGAAGAAGACATGGGAGAAGGCAATGACATTGGCTCGGAAGTTGACTCGACGGAATAACAGCATCATCTCGAGTCGAGCTTGAGACTTGACGTGTGTTGCAAAGAGTAATACAGAGCAAAGAAGAACACAACGTATTCTTCTAAAAACAAAAAAAAAACAAAAAAAACCATTTCCTTTGTGTTAATGTTCATGTCGAATGCCTACCATGTCCCCTTCATTTCTTATGTCTTCATTATGCATGTCTTTCGGACATACGCGGTAATCATTGCCCAAACCCACTACATTCTCTCTTTAATTATTTTCCTTATTCTTGTCCACTTGAATCTGTGTTGTCTTTGCTTCTTTGTCATACTCAAATATATGGAAACCCGTCTATCAATTCTTCTCCATTCTGTAAGTCGTAAGTAACGCTTTTACCACAATAGCTTGGTAGCAAAATAACACATCAAACCGACATGACTTCACTCAAGGGTATCATAAATGCAAGCAATGGTCATGTTCATAAGTAGGGATAGGGGTAGAATCAACCCCATACATAGCCCAGTCATTCAAAAACATGTACAGGTCCAGATAGATACGCAAGGACACGAGCCCAATAGAACTCAAGCCCAGCAGAAATTCAAACAGATTCTCTCGACCACGTCCCCCGGGCTCGAATTCGCTTCCCGTACCTGTAGAATAGGAACGGAATGGGAATCAATGCGACAGAAATGAACCCCAGCACGCTCGCAGCCCAGGGAACACCCAGATTATGGAACATGGCCGAAGTGAAGAGCGGAAAACATCCCGCAAACATCGAGCGCAGGAAGGTATTCGCGGCAATGGCGCTGGCAGCGTATTTCTGAAACGTATCAACAAGATAGTTGAGCGCAGCCTGGAAGATGGTAAAAAAGCCAAAACCCATCATGACGGCGCCGATATTCGGACAAATCCAGTGTATGTGCTTTGGACTCGTCCAGCCAAACACGAACATGCCCGCGGCAAACAGGACAGAGCCGATCATCATGGGAGGGAGACGGGCTTCAGGAACGGCTCGGTTATTGTTCGCTTTGAAGCGCTTGATGTAGAATCTTTGGTTTGCGAGGTTGACGGCTCCGCCAATTAGGATACCGACTAGGTAGGCGAGGAAGGGGAGGGCACCGACGACTTGGTTCCAGCCGCGGATTTCTTGGAAGACAATTGGGAAGGAGGCTAAACTGAGGTAGAGGATGCCGTAGACGAATGAGGCGTAGAGGGCGACGAGGAAGCAGATTGGGGTGGCGAGGAGCTGGAAGGGGCGGACGAGGTATTTGTTGCCGATTTCTTTAATGGTTACGTCCCATTCTTCATGGCGGGCATGGAGGGCCCAGTTGCTGCTTTCGAAGCGAAGGCGGCGGGCTTTGTAGACTAGGAGTATTGGCGGATAGCTCTCATCGACGAAGAGCAGGTCCAGGAGTAGGAAGAACATCATCATGATGCCGGTGAGCTGGTGGGCATTAGTTGAGGGTTCTTTTGGAACCGAGAGTATGAATATCTTACATATTCGGTCCATCGCCAACCTAGATCACTTTGGACAATAGCACCACCTGCAATAGGTCCAAGAACGGGCCCGCCCACCACGGCCATGGCATAGCCAACAATGGCAGCTCCACGCTCTTCGGGGGTCCAGATATCACTCAGGACACCGCCTGTGTTGGTCACAGGGGCTGAGCCGAAGAAGCCCGTGAAGAACCTGGTGATCATGATGGTTTGGAGATCTTTTGCAGTGGCTGTCGCGAAAGAGAAGATGGCTGCGAGAAAGTAAGGCGGTAGCACGGCGGTCTTGCGGCCATACAGCTCTGATAGAGGCGCCCAGATCAATGGTCCTAAGCCCAAGCCGAATAATAATAACGAGGTTCCGAGCGTGGCAACCTCAATCGAGACGCCAAATTCCTCGCTGATCTCCGCCTGGCCTGTCGAATAGCTAGTCTGATAATCAGTCACCAAGTCCATATAAATTGCTAAGTCCAAAAGATAAAAGGGAAAAAGAAGCTTACATCGAACTCGCCCACGTCGCACCTGCAATTGATCACTGGTTAGCGCATTGCTCCGTATGACATCTCCCCGATTTGAAGACCTACCCATAGTTGTTAGTCCATATAGCAGGGTCGTGATAGCCTTTTTCTTAAACCCCCAGTTTAAAGGTCTGTATGGATCATCCGGACCATCAAAATCGACAATAACATCAGGACCAGTCCTGCTATGAGTGAGCGGATGGCTAAATTTGGCCGTTTGGCCGGGCACTCGACTGCGAATGCGCGAGACTATTGACTGCGTGCGCTGTTCCAAGACCGAGTAACCAGAACTGCCCGCAGTGCTTTGCTTTGCTAATGGTGAGACTCCATTTCTAATGCTGCTGTGGCGCGGTTCGATCTCATTGCTCGATGAGCTGGAGGAGTCGTCATGTTCTGTCCGGTGGGCCATTTTCAGGCTCACTGCGATATCGCAACCGGCTTTGTATAAGGCGGAAGTATGAGAGATTATATCAAAGGCCTAAGGAGTAGAAGTGAAGAGGCAGTAGAATAGGAAGGGAAATTTTGTGATTTGCAGGCAGAAATAAGAGATCAGATGGAGAGTGGAGATGGGTAATTGCCCTGCGGAAAGGCGTCAGCTCAAGATGAGTGAAATCAGCCTGTCGAATACGCAGAGAAGCCGTGTTATCCGAGAGCTTCTGCTTCGGGAGCGACGTTGCCGATCATGAGGCCTTGTTGGTATAGAAAGGAGAGAACATCAGCAGAAAGAATTGAACCAATCGAATCGAGGTATTAATGTGCAGCCTTGAACATGCACAAACTTGTTGAGTATTGGAAACGGGCTTCGGCCTTCGGGTGCGGTGCCGAAGTCCGATGTCACACGTTACGGACCTACGGTGGCGGGTGGACCATAGTGGACATAGTGGACCCTCGGGGACTGAAGCAGCCAATGAAAGAAGTTGACTTGATGACATTTGTGGGTAACGGATAAAAGTAAAAAAAAGCTTGTGATACGTCTAAATCGTGATCTCTACATTGTACTCGATGCATGTATGCTACAGACAAACCCAGCAGATATGAATAGTGAACCTCCCCCAAACAGAGTACACCTCTTTACGCTGTTGGATGCGTACTCTCCCACTTGTGTACCGCTTCCATCGCGGCTGTAACCTTCAGACCAATACGAGCATCGAGCTCATAGCTCTCCCAGCGAGCAGCATGGTCAAGGTACTCCTTGCACTGGCGTACCTGCTTTCTCTCGGCCTCGGTGCTCAACTCTCCAGACCCGGTGGAAACATCATCCGATGTCTTGGGAGAAGAAGCGGTGCCATGTAGTACCTGGAATGTAGGTCGCTCCATCCAGAAGTTGGCTGCCATCTCAAAATGGGCAACTGGATGGACCCAGTCATCCTTCAGGTGTCCCTTGAAGACAGACTTGTCATGGCTCAGGACGCGAGTCTGCAATGTGTTCTTCGCCTCTTCATATCTGCCAAGGGATCGCAAAACGGCAGCACGAAGAAGCTCCAAGATGGCTTTTTCTTCGATTCCTTCGCGAGACCACGTCTGGTTGGCCTCGCTTTCGCACCATGCCAGTCGGCTCAGGGACTCCTCCAGCTGCTCGTTGGTCATGCGACTGTGCCCGTTCCAGAAGAAGATCATCTCTTCAATGGGGTCCACACCAATTGCATCCACCAGAGGCACATTCCACGCTTTGGCGCGCGCCTCCCATTTTGCCACTTTCCGAGACACAAACACATCAAATGGCAGTTGCCGGGCCATGAAGCGCTTTTTGCCGGCAAATTCGGGGGCCTTCCGGATGTACAAGGCGGCTTTCTTGGCATGCTCTGCTGCAAACTTTTCCAGCTTGGTGTCCTTAAGGCATTGCCGGTACAGGACAACATGGCAGGATCCGGCGATGTAGTAGTACAGCGACCGGGACCACGAGTTGAGATCCACGCACTAAAGAAGGGTCAGTGCGGGCCGCCCCGCGTATCTCGGAAATGAACTCACCTCAATGAATGCTTCGCAGCAGACTTGGTATCGGTGGAGGAACAGTGCGTTCAAGCTTTTCTCGAATACACATAGCGCCTCGACCTGCTTAAGTGGGCTCTTGTTATCCGTACACAACAGTTCCAAAGCACCGTCCAAATTCTTATTTGCACCTAGCATCCGCGATTCTTCGAGCAGCCAAAGTCGGCTATTGGGGAACCGAGACCGCATCTCCGCTAGCAAAGCAGCGAGTCTTTCCCGTGGGTAACCCTCGACATCGGCCTCGCCCGAAGTTGGATCGGGCATAATATCGCAGTAGCGAACGAAACCGTTGTAATATCCTAGAAGTGCGAGAGCAGCCATGGCACCGATGAGATTGTGAAACTTGCTAGCTTGCCAGAGCATCCTCAGACCTCGTTGTTTGTCCCCATGGAAGCCAATGATGGAAAGAAGCTTGCTGAATGCCGGAGGAACCATGGAAATTAGTAGGAGGAGAATACCAAAGCAGAAGTTGGCACCGGAGTGCACAAAGACATCGATCTCATTTTTGAAGATGTCCGAGTCGGGGTCATGATGAATATGCTGGCGGAAGGCGTTGAAGTGCCCGAAGGAACCGGGGAATCTTCCTGGCAAGAGATGGCCAACCCTTTTAGTGACGAATTGAGATCCGCGTGTTCGGCGGTGGCTGATTTTGGGCCTCGTTTTGACGAAAGGCTAGACGTGTCTGAACATGCAGCGCTCGAACTTGAAAGCTCCCCCACAGTTGGCAGTAGAACTTTATTCGAGTCTCTCTGCTCCATGAACTTTTCTTCCATCTTCATGATGGCGTCCAGCGTGATGTAAGCCTTTCTCAACCGATAGAACGCCTTGATACTTTCTGTCAGGCTTTCGTTCAGCACCCCAACCACCGCACTCATCAATTGCGCGATTGCTTGGCATAGCGCATATTCGGTGCCAGCGGCATATATTTCGGAGTGAAATGCATTGGACGCTTGAGCGTTATGCTGAGCCCAGGTTTGGTTGCTGGCCGCGCTGGTTTCCGCTTCGTAGAGACGATCGGATGCTGCGAAAGTGTCAGAAAGTGTGGCTTAAAAAGAGCAGAATGTCATGGACCTTGTCGCATAATCTCCTGTTCCGAATCCCAATGTTGCCCGAACGAAGGCAACCACGCCTTTTCCCAGCTGATTGATGCAAAGTTAGCGCCTTGATCTTATGTGCTACGTCATATCTCTAGCAACGATCACTTACAGTATGAAAGGTCGAAGAACCCGTAGAAGGACCACTCTCGCGCCATCAACATCGTCGTTGAGAATCAGTGTTGCCGCTAGTTGCGCATGGAATTAGCCAATGTCTGGGGGATGCACAATTCCATGTCAAGATACCATTCATCGCATGCACCACTGCCAGAAAACATCGCGGTTAGCTTACAATCAGACGGTTTCTCCGCACACGCCAGATGCCACTGGCGGGTGGAAGTAAGTTCCAACACTCACAGTCTTTCAACTCGACCGACGAGTCCACAGACTGCGCCGGCTTTTGCTATACAGCCACGATCCAACTCGCAACATGGCGATAACCACTGTCAGGTATAGCAAGGACAAATTGTTTGAAGTGGAAAATTGAAGTGGAAACACGATGGTCTCCGGGTCAGGGCAATCTGAGCCGAAAGAAGAGCGCTCGGATCCGGAAGAATGTTAACTGAGCGATAGTAATCGTACGATGGAGAACATCACCGGGGCATAGAAAAAACAGAATTACGATGAGAAAAGAAGAAATGCCCTAGATAGAAGAGGGGAGAAAGAGGAAAAGCTGAGGGGGGGGGGGGCAAAGTCATATAACAACACGTTGAGGCTCTTCCCATGGATTCTTTTGTCCGGCAACTCCGAGGGGCGAGCGTATGGAGATAACTGTGCCCAATTGACCAACTTGTGCTTTTACAAGGTGACAAGGTCCCAATTTTTCTCCGATATTCCGGATATTGTATTCTACATCGTCAACTATTTCTTTCCAGATTTTTCTTTGTATTTTTGGTCTGCCCACCTTGTTCTCCGCTTGTTTGCCAACTACATCATCGTTATCGCCCTTATCACCGTCTTACTAAGTCAAACCTTCGCGATTCCGCCTTCGCTGCACCACCTCCTCCGTCCTCTCCATCTACGTACACAGTAGTACACCTCCTACGCTTCTTCTTACTCTGACGATCTCGGTCAACAATACTCTTCACAATGTCCAAACCCTACCACCCAAAGAACGATGCTGCAGAGCAACCCCAGCCACCACCGAAACCCCAAGACTTGGAGGAAGACGACGAGTTCGAGGATTTCCCAGTTGAAGGTATCGACGAGACACCGAAGCCCTCCTCTAGTCCAACAGACCAACAGAGCTAACCATGTGACATCCAGATTGGCCACAGGAAGAGGCTGAGCAGACCGCTAGCTCGACAGCAAATGGCGGTAGCGAGCACCTGTGGGAAGAGAGCTGGGATGACGATGACGCCGCAGGGGACTTCTCAAAGCAGCTCCAGTAAGTTCGCGTTTCCTCGTATACCCATATACACCGGGGCAACATCAATTCTATATTTCTCCTTGGTCACAAGCCCTACTTGGCTTGTACTCATACTTACACCAACGCCGAGCCGACATCTCTCACACCATTCCATTTCCCACGAAGCGCCCACCATCTCTTTCACTGTCGCATTCACTAATATCGGTGGCTCTATTTGGGGAAGAATTGAAGAAAGTGGAAGCATCGGCATAAGTTTCAGGCACCCAAGACAAGCATACCAAGAAAATCTACACCGCGTTAGGTTCTCCAAATGGGTTCATCATCGAGTTGGCTGGCCATTTCATCTCGTACCCTATACCCAGTCCCCTGTCTTTGGAACCACTGGGAGGATATACCAGGAGGATTCAGAATACATCATCGCCACTTGCATTTGTCGGGAGCTTGTCGGGGAGGAAATGAGATACGGTTGTTTTGATTCTTCTTTTACGATTCATTCCCCCATAGCGCAAATCTCGACTTTCAAAATCATTATCATGATGTCCCATGACCTCCCATCACTACCAATTTCCTATTGTGCGCATATCTCGAAGTCGATCGGTCTGAGATAGAATCAGTCGGGTTTTTTGAAACGCACATCTCCACTGTTCGATGCCATCTACATATAACCGGCGCTACGCCCTTCGACTGATTCTAGTTGCCCTTGTTCTGTTCGTCTACGTACATGTTTAGAGAGCGTCGGGCAGTTGAAGTGTCTCTTTAAATCGTAATCAAAGCTTCAATTACGTATTTGGGCACAAAACTCAGTTATAGGTAAGAGCATGGACGAGAGTTGTAGAATGAGTTTGGAATTATAAGGAAATTCATTGGCTGTACATTATAGTTTCGTAAACACGCTCGACGGAGGAAAACGCCAATGTAGACCCTTCCCCTGCATGCTATCTTTTAGGATTCATTTGCTGGACAGAGCAGCAACACCGGGCAACTCCTTGCCTTCGGGGAGCTCGAGCGAGCTGCCACCGGTCGATACGTGGGAAATCTTGTCCTCGGCACCGCTTGGCGGCTTTACGGTAGCTGGTGTCACCACCGCCGATGATGACAATGGAGCCGGACTGAGCAGCCTTGACAGCGGCATCGAGCGTATCCTCGGTAGCCTTGGCGAAGGGCTTAAGCTCGAACACCGGGGACCGTTCCAGAGGATGGTCTTAGCTCGCCGATGGTCTTCTGGTAGGGCTTGATACTCTCGGGGCCAACATCCAGACCCATGAAACCGTCAGGATATACTGGCGTCGGTGGCCGAGCCAACGGTGGCGTCCGCGGAGAACTTGTCGGCGGTGACGTAGTCGACGGGCAGGACGATCTGGACGTTGTTCTTCTTGGCCTTCCTCGACGATCTCGCCGACGATTTTGCTGCCGGCCTCGTCAAAGGGCTGTTGCCGATCTTGAAGGCGTTCTCAAGGGTCTTCTTGAAGGTGAAAGCCCATTCCACCGGTGATGATGAGGCTGTCGACCTTGGGCAGGAGGTTTGTCGATCAGCGGATCTTGTCCGATGTCACCTTGGCGCCACCGAGGATGCTGGCAAGGAAGGGAGCGCGGGGCTCTCAGGAGGCAACCCAGCGAAGTACTCAGCTCCTTATGACGAGGAGGCAGCGAAAGAAAGCGAAAAGAAAGAAAGAAAGAAAGCGGCCTTACTACAGGGGGAGGTCCACGCCAACCATGGGGCGCGCTGGAGAAGCGGTGGGCGGTACCAGCGTCATTCGGTCGAGGTTGAGAACACAAGGTCCATAATGCAGGGAAGAGACCGGGAGTTACATACTGA